>NC_135084.1:0-210000 GCF_051107435.1 Chaetodon auriga
GAATTCGTGTTGAGTTAGTGTGAAAAGTGCAGTACATGTTCATTTTGTGCTTTTCTCGCTCAAATAGCGTTATTCCGACCTGAAAATGACAGAATATGAGTATTTTAGATTCATTTGTCAAACTGTCATACAATGACATTTCCACTTTAGAAACATCAATTCTTGCATGTTTTTGAAGGACAGCATGGTTTATTTTGAATTCGTGTTGAGTTAGTGTGAAAAGTGCAGTACATGTTCATTTTGTGCTTTTCTCGCTCAAATAGCGTTATTCCGACCTGAAAATGACAGAATATGAGTATTTTAGATTCATTTGTATTTATTTGTCAAACTGTCATAGAATGACATTTCCACTTTAGAAACATCAATTCTTGCATGTTTTTGAAGGACAGCATGGTTTATTTTGAATTCGTGTTGAGTTAGTGTGAAAAGTGCAGTACATGTTCATTTTGTGCTTTTCTCGCTCAAATAGCGTTATTCCGACCTGAAAATGACAGAATATGAGTATTTTAGATTCATTTGTATTTATTTGTCAAACTGTCATAGAATGACATTTCCACTTTAGAAACATCAATTCTTGCATGTTTTTGAAGGACAGCATGGTTTATTTTGAATTCGTGTTGAGTAAGTGTGAAAAGTGCAGTATATGTTCATTTTGTGCTTTTCTCGCTCAAATAGCGTTATTCCGACCTGAAAATGACAGAATATGAGTATTTTAGATTCATTTGTCAAACTGTCATACAATGACATTTCCACTTTAGAAACATCAATTCTTGCATGTTTTTGAAGGACAGCATGGTTTATTTTGAATTCGTGTTGAGTTAGTGTGAAAAGTGCAGTACATGTTCATTTTGTGCTTTTCTCGCTCAAATAGCGTTATTCCGACCTGAAAATGACAGAATATGAGTATTTTAGATTCATTTGTATTTATTTGTCAAACTGTCATAGAATGACATTTCCACTTTAGAAACATCAATTCTTGCATGTTTTTGAAGGACAGCATGGTTTATTTTGAATTCGTGTTGAGTTAGTGTGAAAAGTGCAGTACATGTTCATTTTGTGCTTTTCTCGCTCAAATAGCGTTATTCCGACCTGAAAATGACAGAATATGAGTATTTTAGATTCATTTGTCAAACTGTCATACAATGACATTTCCACTTTAGAAACATCAATTCTTGCATGTTTTTGAAGGACAGCATGGTTTATTTTGAATTCGTGTTGAGTTAGTGTGAAAAGTGCAGTACATGTTCATTTTGTGCTTTTCTCGCTCAAATAGCGTTATTCCGACCTGAAAATGACAGAATATGAGTATTTTAGATTCATTTGTATTTATTTGTCAAACTGTCATAGAATGACATTTCCACTTTAGAAACATCAATTCTTGCATGTTTTTGAAGGACAGCATGGTTTATTTTGAATTCGTGTTGAGTTAGTGTGAAAAGTGCAGTACATGTTCATTTTGTGCTTTTCTCGCTCAAATAGCGTTATTCCGACCTGAAAATGACAGAATATGAGTATTTTAGATTCATTTGTATTTATTTGTCAAACTGTCATAGAATGACATTTCCACTTTAGAAACATCAATTCTTGCATGTTTTTGAAGGACAGCATGGTTTATTTTGAATTCGTGTTGAGTAAGTGTGAAAAGTGCAGTATATGTTCATTTTGTGCTTTTCTCGCTCAAATAGCGTTATTCCGACCTGAAAATGACAGAATATGAGTATTTTAGATTCATTTGTCAAACTGTCATACAATGACATTTCCACTTTAGAAACATCAATTCTTGCATGTTTTTGAAGGACAGCATGGTTTATTTTGAATTCGTGTTGAGTTAGTGTGAAAAGTGCAGTACATGTTCATTTTGTGCTTTTCTCGCTCAAATAGCGTTATTCCGACCTGAAAATGACAGAATATGAGTATTTTAGATTCATTTGTATTTATTTGTCAAACTGTCATAGAATGACATTTCCACTTTAGAAACATCAATTCTTGCATGTTTTTGAAGGACAGCATGGTTTATTTTGAATTCGTGTTGAGTTAGTGTGAAAAGTGCAGTACATGTTCATTTTGTGCTTTTCTCGCTCAAATAGCGTTATTCCGACCTGAAAATGACAGAATATGAGTATTTTAGATTCATTTGTATTTATTTGTCAAACTGTCATACAATGACATTTCCACTTTAGAAACATCAATTCTTGCATGTTTTTGAAGGACAGCATGGTTTATTTTGAATTCGTGTTGAGTTAGTGTGAAAAGTGCAGTACATGTTCATTTTGTGCTTTTCTCGCTCAAATAGCGTTATTCCGACCTGAAAATGACAGAATATGAGTATTTTAGATTCATTTGTCAAACTGTCATACAATGACATTTCCACTTTAGAAACATCAATTCTTGCATGTTTTTGAAGGACAGCATGGTTTATTTTGAATTCGTGTTGAGTTAGTGTGAAAAGTGCAGTACATGTTCATTTTGTGCTTTTCTCGCTCAAATAGCGTTATTCCGACCTGAAAATGACAGAATATGAGTATTTTAGATTCATTTGTATTTATTTGTCAAACTGTCATAGAATGACATTTCCACTTTAGAAACATCAATTCTTGCATGTTTTTGAAGGACAGCATGGTTTATTTTGAATTCGTGTTGAGTTAGTGTGAAAAGTGCAGTACATGTTCATTTTGTGCTTTTCTCGCTCAAATAGCGTTATTCCGACCTGAAAATGACAGAATATGAGTATTTTAGATTCATTTGTATTTATTTGTCAAACTGTCATAGAATGACATTTCCACTTTAGAAACATCAATTCTTGCATGTTTTTGAAGGACAGCATGGTTTATTTTGAATTCGTGTTGAGTAAGTGTGAAAAGTGCAGTATATGTTCATTTTGTGCTTTTCTCGCTCAAATAGCGTTATTCCGACCTGAAAATGACAGAATATGAGTATTTTAGATTCATTTGTATTTATTTGTCAAACTGTCATAGAATGACATTTCCACTTTAGAAACATCAATTCTTGCATGTTTTTGAAGGACAGCATGGTTTATTTTGAATTCGTGTTGAGTTAGTGTGAAAAGTGCAGTACATGTTCATTTTGTGCTTTTCTCGCTCAAATAGCGTTATTCCGACCTGAAAATGACAGAATATGAGTATTTTAGATTCATTTGTCAAACTGTCATACAATGACATTTCCACTTTAGAAACATCAATTCTTGCATGTTTTTGAAGGACAGCATGGTTTATTTTGAATTCGTGTTGAGTTAGTGTGAAAAGTGCAGTACATGTTCATTTTGTGCTTTTCTCGCTCAAATAGCGTTATTCCGACCTGAAAATGACAGAATATGAGTATTTTAGATTCATTTGTATTTATTTGTCAAACTGTCATAGAATGACATTTCCACTTTAGAAACATCAATTCTTGCATGTTTTTGAAGGACAGCATGGTTTATTTTGAATTCGTGTTGAGTTAGTGTGAAAAGTGCAGTACATGTTCATTTTGTGCTTTTCTCGCTCAAATAGCGTTATTCCGACCTGAAAATGACAGAATATGAGTATTTTAGATTCATTTGTATTTATTTGTCAAACTGTCATAGAATGACATTTCCACTTTAGAAACATCAATTCTTGCATGTTTTTGAAGGACAGCATGGTTTATTTTGAATTCGTGTTGAGTAAGTGTGAAAAGTGCAGTATATGTTCATTTTGTGCTTTTCTCGCTCAAATAGCGTTATTCCGACCTGAAAATGACAGAATATGAGTATTTTAGATTCATTTGTCAAACTGTCATACAATGACATTTCCACTTTAGAAACATCAATTCTTGCATGTTTTTGAAGGACAGCATGGTTTATTTTGAATTCGTGTTGAGTTAGTGTGAAAAGTGCAGTACATGTTCATTTTGTGCTTTTCTCGCTCAAATAGCGTTATTCCGACCTGAAAATGACAGAATATGAGTATTTTAGATTCATTTGTATTTATTTGTCAAACTGTCATAGAATGACATTTCCACTTTAGAAACATCAATTCTTGCATGTTTTTGAAGGACAGCATGGTTTATTTTGAATTCGTGTTGAGTTAGTGTGAAAAGTGCAGTACATGTTCATTTTGTGCTTTTCTCGCTCAAATAGCGTTATTCCGACCTGAAAATGACAGAATATGAGTATTTTAGATTCATTTGTATTTATTTGTCAAACTGTCATAGAATGACATTTCCACTTTAGAAACATCAATTCTTGCATGTTTTTGAAGGACAGCATGGTTTATTTTGAATTCGTGTTGAGTAAGTGTGAAAAGTGCAGTATATGTTCATTTTGTGCTTTTCTCGCTCAAATAGCGTTATTCCGACCTGAAAATGACAGAATATGAGTATTTTAGATTCATTTGTCAAACTGTCATACAATGACATTTCCACTTTAGAAACATCAATTCTTGCATGTTTTTGAAGGACAGCATGGTTTATTTTGAATTCGTGTTGAGTTAGTGTGAAAAGTGCAGTACATGTTCATTTTGTGCTTTTCTCGCTCAAATAGCGTTATTCCGACCTGAAAATGACAGAATATGAGTATTTTAGATTCATTTGTATTTATTTGTCAAACTGTCATAGAATGACATTTCCACTTTAGAAACATCAATTCTTGCATGTTTTTGAAGGACAGCATGGTTTATTTTGAATTCGTGTTGAGTTAGTGTGAAAAGTGCAGTACATGTTCATTTTGTGCTTTTCTCGCTCAAATAGCGTTATTCCGACCTGAAAATGACAGAATATGAGTATTTTAGATTCATTTGTATTTATTTGTCAAACTGTCATAGAATGACATTTCCACTTTAGAAACATCAATTCTTGCATGTTTTTGAAGGACAGCATGGTTTATTTTGAATTCGTGTTGAGTTAGTGTGAAAAGTGCAGTACATGTTCATTTTGTGCTTTTCTCGCTCAAATAGCGTTATTCCGACCTGAAAATGACAGAATATGAGTATTTTAGATTCATTTGTCAAACTGTCATACAATGACATTTCCACTTTAGAAACATCAATTCTTGCATGTTTTTGAAGGACAGCATGGTTTATTTTGAATTCGTGTTGAGTTAGTGTGAAAAGTGCAGTACATGTTCATTTTGTGCTTTTCTCGCTCAAATAGCGTTATTCCGACCTGAAAATGACAGAATATGAGTATTTTAGATTCATTTGTATTTATTTGTCAAACTGTCATAGAATGACATTTCCACTTTAGAAACATCAATTCTTGCATGTTTTTGAAGGACAGCATGGTTTATTTTGAATTCGTGTTGAGTTAGTGTGAAAAGTGCAGTACATGTTCATTTTGTGCTTTTCTCGCTCAAATAGCGTTATTCCGACCTGAAAATGACAGAATATGAGTATTTTAGATTCATTTGTATTTATTTGTCAAACTGTCATAGAATGACATTTCCACTTTAGAAACATCAATTCTTGCATGTTTTTGAAGGACAGCATGGTTTATTTTGAATTCGTGTTGAGTAAGTGTGAAAAGTGCAGTATATGTTCATTTTGTGCTTTTCTCGCTCAAATAGCGTTATTCCGACCTGAAAATGACAGAATATGAGTATTTTAGATTCATTTGTCAAACTGTCATACAATGACATTTCCACTTTAGAAACATCAATTCTTGCATGTTTTTGAAGGACAGCATGGTTTATTTTGAATTCGTGTTGAGTTAGTGTGAAAAGTGCAGTACATGTTCATTTTGTGCTTTTCTCGCTCAAATAGCGTTATTCCGACCTGAAAATGACAGAATATGAGTATTTTAGATTCATTTGTATTTATTTGTCAAACTGTCATAGAATGACATTTCCACTTTAGAAACATCAATTCTTGCATGTTTTTGAAGGACAGCATGGTTTATTTTGAATTCGTGTTGAGTTAGTGTGAAAAGTGCAGTACATGTTCATTTTGTGCTTTTCTCGCTCAAATAGCGTTATTCCGACCTGAAAATGACAGAATATGAGTATTTTAGATTCATTTGTATTTATTTGTCAAACTGTCATAGAATGACATTTCCACTTTAGAAACATCAATTCTTGCATGTTTTTGAAGGACAGCATGGTTTATTTTGAATTCGTGTTGAGTTAGTGTGAAAAGTGCAGTACATGTTCATTTTGTGCTTTTCTCGCTCAAATAGCGTTATTCCGACCTGAAAATGACAGAATATGAGTATTTTAGATTCATTTGTATTTATTTGTCAAACTGTCATAGAATGACATTTCCACTTTAGAAACATCAATTCTTGCATGTTTTTGAAGGACAGCATGGTTTATTTTGAATTCGTGTTGAGTTAGTGTGAAAAGTGCAGTACATGTTCATTTTGTGCTTTTCTCGCTCAAATAGCGTTATTCCGACCTGAAAATGACAGAATATGAGTATTTTAGATTCATTTGTATTTATTTGTCAAACTGTCATAGAATGACATTTCCACTTTAGAAACATCAATTCTTGCATGTTTTTGAAGGACAGCATGGTTTATTTTGAATTCGTGTTGAGTTAGTGTGAAAAGTGCAGTACATGTTCATTTTGTGCTTTTCTCGCTCAAATAGCGTTATTCCGACCTGAAAATGACAGAATATGAGTATTTTAGATTCATTTGTATTTATTTGTCAAACTGTCATAGAATGACATTTCCACTTTAGAAACATCAATTCTTGCATGTTTTTGAAGGACAGCATGGTTTATTTTGAATTCGTGTTGAGTAAGTGTGAAAAGTGCAGTATATGTTCATTTTGTGCTTTTCTCGCTCAAATAGCGTTATTCCGACCTGAAAATGACAGAATATGAGTATTTTAGATTCATTTGTCAAACTGTCATACAATGACATTTCCACTTTAGAAACATCAATTCTTGCATGTTTTTGAAGGACAGCATGGTTTATTTTGAATTCGTGTTGAGTTAGTGTGAAAAGTGCAGTACATGTTCATTTTGTGCTTTTCTCGCTCAAATAGCGTTATTCCGACCTGAAAATGACAGAATATGAGTATTTTAGATTCATTTGTATTTATTTGTCAAACTGTCATAGAATGACATTTCCACTTTAGAAACATCAATTCTTGCATGTTTTTGAAGGACAGCATGGTTTATTTTGAATTCGTGTTGAGTTAGTGTGAAAAGTGCAGTACATGTTCATTTTGTGCTTTTCTCGCTCAAATAGCGTTATTCCGACCTGAAAATGACAGAATATGAGTATTTTAGATTCATTTGTATTTATTTGTCAAACTGTCATAGAATGACATTTCCACTTTAGAAACATCAATTCTTGCATGTTTTTGAAGGACAGCATGGTTTATTTTGAATTCGTGTTGAGTTAGTGTGAAAAGTGCAGTACATGTTCATTTTGTGCTTTTCTCGCTCAAATAGCGTTATTCCGACCTGAAAATGACAGAATATGAGTATTTTAGATTCATTTGTATTTATTTGTCAAACTGTCATAGAATGACATTTCCACTTTAGAAACATCAATTCTTGCATGTTTTTGAAGGACAGCATGGTTTATTTTGAATTCGTGTTGAGTTAGTGTGAAAAGTGCAGTACATGTTCATTTTGTGCTTTTCTCGCTCAAATAGCGTTATTCCGACCTGAAAATGACAGAATATGAGTATTTTAGATTCATTTGTATTTATTTGTCAAACTGTCATAGAATGACATTTCCACTTTAGAAACATCAATTCTTGCATGTTTTTGAAGGACAGCATGGTTTATTTTGAATTCGTGTTGAGTTAGTGTGAAAAGTGCAGTATATGTTCATTTTGTGCTTTTCTCGCTCAAATAGCGTTATTCCGACCTGAAAATGACAGAATATGAGTATTTTAGATTCATTTGTATTTATTTGTCAAACTGTCATAGAATGACATTTCCACTTTAGAAACATCAATTCTTGCATGTTTTTGAAGGACAGCATGGTTTATTTTGAATTCGTGTTGAGTTAGTGTGAAAAGTGCAGTACATGTTCATTTTGTGCTTTTCTCGCTCAAATAGCGTTATTCCGACCTGAAAATGACAGAATATGAGTATTTTAGATTCATTTGTATTTATTTGTCAAACTGTCATAGAATGACATTTCCACTTTAGAAACATCAATTCTTGCATGTTTTTGAAGGACAGCATGGTTTATTTTGAATTCGTGTTGAGTTAGTGTGAAAAGTGCAGTACATGTTCATTTTGTGCTTTTCTCGCTCAAATAGCGTTATTCCGACCTGAAAATGACAGAATATGAGTATTTTAGATTCATTTGTATTTATTTGTCAAACTGTCATACAATGACATTTCCACTTTAGAAACATCAATTCTTGCATGTTTTTGAAGGACAGCATGGTTTATTTTGAATTCGTGTTGAGTAAGTGTGAAAAGTGCAGTATATGTTCATTTTGTGCTTTTCTCGCTCAAATAGCGTTATTCCGACCTGAAAATGACAGAATATGAGTATTTTAGATTCATTTGTATTTATTTGTCAAACTGTCATAGAATGACATTTCCACTTTAGAAACATCAATTCTTGCATGTTTTTGAAGGACAGCATGGTTTATTTTGAATTCGTGTTGAGTTAGTGTGAAAAGTGCAGTACATGTTCATTTTGTGCTTTTCTCGCTCAAATAGCGTTATTCCGACCTGAAAATGACAGAATATGAGTATTTTAGATTCATTTGTATTTATTTGTCAAACTGTCATAGAATGACATTTCCACTTTAGAAACATCAATTCTTGCATGTTTTTGAAGGACAGCATGGTTTATTTTGAATTCGTGTTGAGTAAGTGTGAAAAGTGCAGTATATGTTCATTTTGTGCTTTTCTCGCTCAAATAGCGTTATTCCGACCTGAAAATGACAGAATATGAGTATTTTAGATTCATTTGTCAAACTGTCATACAATGACATTTCCACTTTAGAAACATCAATTCTTGCATGTTTTTGAAGGACAGCATGGTTTATTTTGAATTCGTGTTGAGTTAGTGTGAAAAGTGCAGTACATGTTCATTTTGTGCTTTTCTCGCTCAAATAGCGTTATTCCGACCTGAAAATGACAGAATATGAGTATTTTAGATTCATTTGTATTTATTTGTCAAACTGTCATAGAATGACATTTCCACTTTAGAAACATCAATTCTTGCATGTTTTTGAAGGACAGCATGGTTTATTTTGAATTCGTGTTGAGTTAGTGTGAAAAGTGCAGTACATGTTCATTTTGTGCTTTTCTCGCTCAAATAGCGTTATTCCGACCTGAAAATGACAGAATATGAGTATTTTAGATTCATTTGTCAAACTGTCATACAATGACATTTCCACTTTAGAAACATCAATTCTTGCATGTTTTTGAAGGACAGCATGGTTTATTTTGAATTCGTGTTGAGTTAGTGTGAAAAGTGCAGTACATGTTCATTTTGTGCTTTTCTCGCTCAAATAGCGTTATTCCGACCTGAAAATGACAGAATATGAGTATTTTAGATTCATTTGTATTTATTTGTCAAACTGTCATAGAATGACATTTCCACTTTAGAAACATCAATTCTTGCATGTTTTTGAAGGACAGCATGGTTTATTTTGAATTCGTGTTGAGTTAGTGTGAAAAGTGCAGTACATGTTCATTTTGTGCTTTTCTCGCTCAAATAGCGTTATTCCGACCTGAAAATGACAGAATATGAGTATTTTAGATTCATTTGTATTTATTTGTCAAACTGTCATAGAATGACATTTCCACTTTAGAAACATCAATTCTTGCATGTTTTTGAAGGACAGCATGGTTTATTTTGAATTCGTGTTGAGTTAGTGTGAAAAGTGCAGTACATGTTCATTTTGTGCTTTTCTCGCTCAAATAGCGTTATTCCGACCTGAAAATGACAGAATATGAGTATTTTAGATTCATTTGTATTTATTTGTCAAACTGTCATAGAATGACATTTCCACTTTAGAAACATCAATTCTTGCATGTTTTTGAAGGACAGCATGGTTTATTTTGAATTCGTGTTGAGTAAGTGTGAAAAGTGCAGTATATGTTCATTTTGTGCTTTTCTCGCTCAAATAGCGTTATTCCGACCTGAAAATGACAGAATATGAGTATTTTAGATTCATTTGTCAAACTGTCATACAATGACATTTCCACTTTAGAAACATCAATTCTTGCATGTTTTTGAAGGACAGCATGGTTTATTTTGAATTCGTGTTGAGTTAGTGTGAAAAGTGCAGTACATGTTCATTTTGTGCTTTTCTCGCTCAAATAGCGTTATTCCGACCTGAAAATGACAGAATATGAGTATTTTAGATTCATTTGTATTTATTTGTCAAACTGTCATAGAATGACATTTCCACTTTAGAAACATCAATTCTTGCATGTTTTTGAAGGACAGCATGGTTTATTTTGAATTCGTGTTGAGTAAGTGTGAAAAGTGCAGTATATGTTCATTTTGTGCTTTTCTCGCTCAAATAGCGTTATTCCGACCTGAAAATGACAGAATATGAGTATTTTAGATTCATTTGTCAAACTGTCATACAATGACATTTCCACTTTAGAAACATCAATTCTTGCATGTTTTTGAAGGACAGCATGGTTTATTTTGAATTCGTGTTGAGTTAGTGTGAAAAGTGCAGTACATGTTCATTTTGTGCTTTTCTCGCTCAAATAGCGTTATTCCGACCTGAAAATGACAGAATATGAGTATTTTAGATTCATTTGTATTTATTTGTCAAACTGTCATAGAATGACATTTCCACTTTAGAAACATCAATTCTTGCATGTTTTTGAAGGACAGCATGGTTTATTTTGAATTCGTGTTGAGTTAGTGTGAAAAGTGCAGTACATGTTCATTTTGTGCTTTTCTCGCTCAAATAGCGTTATTCCGACCTGAAAATGACAGAATATGAGTATTTTAGATTCATTTGTATTTATTTGTCAAACTGTCATAGAATGACATTTCCACTTTAGAAACATCAATTCTTGCATGTTTTTGAAGGACAGCATGGTTTATTTTGAATTCGTGTTGAGTTAGTGTGAAAAGTGCAGTACATGTTCATTTTGTGCTTTTCTCGCTCAAATAGCGTTATTCCGACCTGAAAATGACAGAATATGAGTATTTTAGATTCATTTGTATTTATTTGTCAAACTGTCATAGAATGACATTTCCACTTTAGAAACATCAATTCTTGCATGTTTTTGAAGGACAGCATGGTTTATTTTGAATTCGTGTTGAGTTAGTGTGAAAAGTGCAGTACATGTTCATTTTGTGCTTTTCTCGCTCAAATAGCGTTATTCCGACCTGAAAATGACAGAATATGAGTATTTTAGATTCATTTGTATTTATTTGTCAAACTGTCATAGAATGACATTTCCACTTTAGAAACATCAATTCTTGCATGTTTTTGAAGGACAGCATGGTTTATTTTGAATTCGTGTTGAGTTAGTGTGAAAAGTGCAGTACATGTTCATTTTGTGCTTTTCTCGCTCAAATAGCGTTATTCCGACCTGAAAATGACAGAATATGAGTATTTTAGATTCATTTGTATTTATTTGTCAAACTGTCATAGAATGACATTTCCACTTTAGTAAATACAAATATGTATTTATTTGTCAAACTGTCATAGAATGACATTTCCACTTTAGTAAATACAAATGAATCTAAAATACTCATATTCTGTCATTTTCAGGTCGGAATAACGCTATTTGAGCGAGAAAAGCACAAAATGAACATGTACTGCACTTTTCACACTAACTCAACACGAATTCAAAATAAACCATGCTGTCCTTCAAAAACATGCAAGAATTGATGTTTCTAAAGTGGAAATGTCATTCTATGACAGTTTGACAAATAAATACAAATGAATCTAAAATACTCATATTCTGTCATTTTCAGGTCGGAATAACGCTATTTGAGCGAGAAAAGCACAAAATGAACATGTACTGCACTTTTCACACTAACTCAACACGAATTCAAAATAAACCATGCTGTCCTTCAAAAACATGCAAGAATTGATGTTTCTAAAGTGGAAATGTCATTCTATGACAGTTTGACAAATAAATACAAATGAATCTAAAATACTCATATTCTGTCATTTTCAGGTCGGAATAACGCTATTTGAGCGAGAAAAGCACAAAATGAACATGTACTGCACTTTTCACACTAACTCAACACGAATTCAAAATAAACCATGCTGTCCTTCAAAAACATGCAAGAATTGATGTTTCTAAAGTGGAAATGTCATTCTATGACAGTTTGACAAATAAATACAAATGAATCTAAAATACTCATATTCTGTCATTTTCAGGTCGGAATAACGCTATTTGAGCGAGAAAAGCACAAAATGAACATGTACTGCACTTTTCACACTAACTCAACACGAATTCAAAATAAACCATGCTGTCCTTCAAAAACATGCAAGAATTGATGTTTCTAAAGTGGAAATGTCATTCTATGACAGTTTGACAAATAAATACAAATGAATCTAAAATACTCATATTCTGTCATTTTCAGGTCGGAATAACGCTATTTGAGCGAGAAAAGCACAAAATGAACATGTACTGCACTTTTCACACTAACTCAACACGAATTCAAAATAAACCATGCTGTCCTTCAAAAACATGCAAGAATTGATGTTTCTAAAGTGGAAATGTCATTCTATGACAGTTTGACAAATAAATACAAATGAATCTAAAATACTCATATTCTGTCATTTTCAGGTCGGAATAACGCTATTTGAGCGAGAAAAGCACAAAATGAACATGTACTGCACTTTTCACACTAACTCAACACGAATTCAAAATAAACCATGCTGTCCTTCAAAAACATGCAAGAATTGATGTTTCTAAAGTGGAAATGTCATTCTATGACAGTTTGACAAATAAATACAAATGAATCTAAAATACTCATATTCTGTCATTTTCAGGTCGGAATAACGCTATTTGAGCGAGAAAAGCACAAAATGAACATGTACTGCACTTTTCACACTAACTCAACACGAATTCAAAATAAACCATGCTGTCCTTCAAAAACATGCAAGAATTGATGTTTCTAAAGTGGAAATGTCATTCTATGACAGTTTGACAAATAAATACAAATGAATCTAAAATACTCATATTCTGTCATTTTCAGGTCGGAATAACGCTATTTGAGCGAGAAAAGCACAAAATGAACATATACTGCACTTTTCACACTTACTCAACACGAATTCAAAATAAACCATGCTGTCCTTCAAAAACATGCAAGAATTGATGTTTCTAAAGTGGAAATGTCATTCTATGACAGTTTGACAAATAAATACAAATGAATCTAAAATACTCATATTCTGTCATTTTCAGGTCGGAATAACGCTATTTGAGCGAGAAAAGCACAAAATGAACATGTACTGCACTTTTCACACTAACTCAACACGAATTCAAAATAAACCATGCTGTCCTTCAAAAACATGCAAGAATTGATGTTTCTAAAGTGGAAATGTCATTCTATGACAGTTTGACAAATAAATACAAATGAATCTAAAATACTCATATTCTGTCATTTTCAGGTCGGAATAACGCTATTTGAGCGAGAAAAGCACAAAATGAACATGTACTGCACTTTTCACACTAACTCAACACGAATTCAAAATAAACCATGCTGTCCTTCAAAAACATGCAAGAATTGATGTTTCTAAAGTGGAAATGTCATTCTATGACAGTTTGACAAATAAATACAAATGAATCTAAAATACTCATATTCTGTCATTTTCAGGTCGGAATAACGCTATTTGAGCGAGAAAAGCACAAAATGAACATGTACTGCACTTTTCACACTAACTCAACACGAATTCAAAATAAACCATGCTGTCCTTCAAAAACATGCAAGAATTGATGTTTCTAAAGTGGAAATGTCATTCTATGACAGTTTGACAAATAAATACAAATGAATCTAAAATACTCATATTCTGTCATTTTCAGGTCGGAATAACGCTATTTGAGCGAGAAAAGCACAAAATGAACATATACTGCACTTTTCACACTAACTCAACACGAATTCAAAATAAACCATGCTGTCCTTCAAAAACATGCAAGAATTGATGTTTCTAAAGTGGAAATGTCATTCTATGACAGTTTGACAAATAAATACAAATGAATCTAAAATACTCATATTCTGTCATTTTCAGGTCGGAATAACGCTATTTGAGCGAGAAAAGCACAAAATGAACATGTACTGCACTTTTCACACTAACTCAACACGAATTCAAAATAAACCATGCTGTCCTTCAAAAACATGCAAGAATTGATGTTTCTAAAGTGGAAATGTCATTCTATGACAGTTTGACAAATAAATACAAATGAATCTAAAATACTCATATTCTGTCATTTTCAGGTCGGAATAACGCTATTTGAGCGAGAAAAGCACAAAATGAACATATACTGCACTTTTCACACTTACTCAACACGAATTCAAAATAAACCATGCTGTCCTTCAAAAACATGCAAGAATTGATGTTTCTAAAGTGGAAATGTCATTCTATGACAGTTTGACAAATAAATACAAATGAATCTAAAATACTCATATTCTGTCATTTTCAGGTCGGAATAACGCTATTTGAGCGAGAAAAGCACAAAATGAACATGTACTGCACTTTTCACACTAACTCAACACGAATTCAAAATAAACCATGCTGTCCTTCAAAAACATGCAAGAATTGATGTTTCTAAAGTGGAAATGTCATTCTATGACAGTTTGACAAATAAATACAAATGAATCTAAAATACTCATATTCTGTCATTTTCAGGTCGGAATAACGCTATTTGAGCGAGAAAAGCACAAAATGAACATGTACTGCACTTTTCACACTAACTCAACACGAATTCAAAATAAACCATGCTGTCCTTCAAAAACATGCAAGAATTGATGTTTCTAAAGTGGAAATGTCATTCTATGACAGTTTGACAAATAAATACAAATGAATCTAAAATACTCATATTCTGTCATTTTCAGGTCGGAATAACGCTATTTGAGCGAGAAAAGCACAAAATGAACATGTACTGCACTTTTCACACTAACTCAACACGAATTCAAAATAAACCATGCTGTCCTTCAAAAACATGCAAGAATTGATGTTTCTAAAGTGGAAATGTCATTCTATGACAGTTTGACAAATAAATACAAATGAATCTAAAATACTCATATTCTGTCATTTTCAGGTCGGAATAACGCTATTTGAGCGAGAAAAGCACAAAATGAACATGTACTGCACTTTTCACACTAACTCAACACGAATTCAAAATAAACCATGCTGTCCTTCAAAAACATGCAAGAATTGATGTTTCTAAAGTGGAAATGTCATTCTATGACAGTTTGACAAATAAATACAAATGAATCTAAAATACTCATATTCTGTCATTTTCAGGTCGGAATAACGCTATTTGAGCGAGAAAAGCACAAAATGAACATGTACTGCACTTTTCACACTAACTCAACACGAATTCAAAATAAACCATGCTGTCCTTCAAAAACATGCAAGAATTGATGTTTCTAAAGTGGAAATGTCATTCTATGACAGTTTGACAAATAAATACAAATGAATCTAAAATACTCATATTCTGTCATTTTCAGGTCGGAATAACGCTATTTGAGCGAGAAAAGCACAAAATGAACATGTACTGCACTTTTCACACTAACTCAACACGAATTCAAAATAAACCATGCTGTCCTTCAAAAACATGCAAGAATTGATGTTTCTAAAGTGGAAATGTCATTCTATGACAGTTTGACAAATAAATACAAATGAATCTAAAATACTCATATTCTGTCATTTTCAGGTCGGAATAACGCTATTTGAGCGAGAAAAGCACAAAATGAACATGTACTGCACTTTTCACACTAACTCAACACGAATTCAAAATAAACCATGCTGTCCTTCAAAAACATGCAAGAATTGATGTTTCTAAAGTGGAAATGTCATTCTATGACAGTTTGACAAATAAATACAAATGAATCTAAAATACTCATATTCTGTCATTTTCAGGTCGGAATAACGCTATTTGAGCGAGAAAAGCACAAAATGAACATGTACTGCACTTTTCACACTAACTCAACACGAATTCAAAATAAACCATGCTGTCCTTCAAAAACATGCAAGAATTGATGTTTCTAAAGTGGAAATGTCATTGTATGACAGTTTGACAAATATTACAAATGAATCTAAAATACTCATATTCTGTCATTTTCAGGTCGGAATAACGCTATTTGAGCGAGAAAAGCACAAAATGAACATGTACTGCACTTTTCACACTAACTCAACACGAATTCAAAATAAACCATGCTGTCCTTCAAAAACATGCAAGAATTGATGTTTCTAAAGTGGAAATGTCATTCTATGACAGTTTGACAAATAAATACAAATGAATCTAAAATACTCATATTCTGTCATTTTCAGGTCGGAATAACGCTATTTGAGCGAGAAAAGCACAAAATGAACATGTACTGCACTTTTCACACTAACTCAACACGAATTCAAAATAAACCATGCTGTCCTTCAAAAACATGCAAGAATTGATGTTTCTAAAGTGGAAATGTCATTCTATGACAGTTTGACAAATAAATACAAATGAATCTAAAATACTCATATTCTGTCATTTTCAGGTCGGAATAACGCTATTTGAGCGAGAAAAGCACAAAATGAACATGTACTGCACTTTTCACACTAACTCAACACGAATTCAAAATAAACCATGCTGTCCTTCAAAAACATGCAAGAATTGATGTTTCTAAAGTGGAAATGTCATTCTATGACAGTTTGACAAATAAATACAAATGAATCTAAAATACTCATATTCTGTCATTTTCAGGTCGGAATAACGCTATTTGAGCGAGAAAAGCACAAAATGAACATGTACTGCACTTTTCACACTAACTCAACACGAATTCAAAATAAACCATGCTGTCCTTCAAAAACATGCAAGAATTGATGTTTCTAAAGTGGAAATGTCATTCTATGACAGTTTGACAAATAAATACAAATGAATCTAAAATACTCATATTCTGTCATTTTCAGGTCGGAATAACGCTATTTGAGCGAGAAAAGCACAAAATGAACATGTACTGCACTTTTCACACTAACTCAACACGAATTCAAAATAAACCATGCTGTCCTTCAAAAACATGCAAGAATTGATGTTTCTAAAGTGGAAATGTCATTCTATGACAGTTTGACAAATAAATACAAATGAATCTAAAATACTCATATTCTGTCATTTTCAGGTCGGAATAACGCTATTTGAGCGAGAAAAGCACAAAATGAACATGTACTGCACTTTTCACACTAACTCAACACGAATTCAAAATAAACCATGCTGTCCTTCAAAAACATGCAAGAATTGATGTTTCTAAAGTGGAAATGTCATTCTATGACAGTTTGACAAATAAATACAAATGAATCTAAAATACTCATATTCTGTCATTTTCAGGTCGGAATAACGCTATTTGAGCGAGAAAAGCACAAAATGAACATGTACTGCACTTTTCACACTAACTCAACACGAATTCAAAATAAACCATGCTGTCCTTCAAAAACATGCAAGAATTGATGTTTCTAAAGTGGAAATGTCATTCTATGACAGTTTGACAAATAAATACAAATGAATCTAAAATACTCATATTCTGTCATTTTCAGGTCGGAATAACGCTATTTGAGCGAGAAAAGCACAAAATGAACATGTACTGCACTTTTCACACTAACTCAACACGAATTCAAAATAAACCATGCTGTCCTTCAAAAACATGCAAGAATTGATGTTTCTAAAGTGGAAATGTCATTCTATGACAGTTTGACAAATAAATACAAATGAATCTAAAATACTCATATTCTGTCATTTTCAGGTCGGAATAACGCTATTTGAGCGAGAAAAGCACAAAATGAACATGTACTGCACTTTTCACACTAACTCAACACGAATTCAAAATAAACCATGCTGTCCTTCAAAAACATGCAAGAATTGATGTTTCTAAAGTGGAAATGTCATTCTATGACAGTTTGACAAATAAATACAAATGAATCTAAAATACTCATATTCTGTCATTTTCAGGTCGGAATAACGCTATTTGAGCGAGAAAAGCACAAAATGAACATGTACTGCACTTTTCACACTAACTCAACACGAATTCAAAATAAACCATGCTGTCCTTCAAAAACATGCAAGAATTGATGTTTCTAAAGTGGAAATGTCATTCTATGACAGTTTGACAAATAAATACAAATGAATCTAAAATACTCATATTCTGTCATTTTCAGGTCGGAATAACGCTATTTGAGCGAGAAAAGCACAAAATGAACATGTACTGCACTTTTCACACTAACTCAACACGAATTCAAAATAAACCATGCTGTCCTTCAAAAACATGCAAGAATTGATGTTTCTAAAGTGGAAATGTCATTCTATGACAGTTTGACAAATAAATACAAATGAATCTAAAATACTCATATTCTGTCATTTTCAGGTCGGAATAACGCTATTTGAGCGAGAAAAGCACAAAATGAACATGTACTGCACTTTTCACACTAACTCAACACGAATTCAAAATAAACCATGCTGTCCTTCAAAAACATGCAAGAATTGATGTTTCTAAAGTGGAAATGTCATTCTATGACAGTTTGACAAATAAATACAAATGAATCTAAAATACTCATATTCTGTCATTTTCAGGTCGGAATAACGCTATTTGAGCGAGAAAAGCACAAAATGAACATGTACTGCACTTTTCACACTAACTCAACACGAATTCAAAATAAACCATGCTGTCCTTCAAAAACATGCAAGAATTGATGTTTCTAAAGTGGAAATGTCATTCTATGACAGTTTGACAAATAAATACAAATGAATCTAAAATACTCATATTCTGTCATTTTCAGGTCGGAATAACGCTATTTGAGCGAGAAAAGCACAAAATGAACATGTACTGCACTTTTCACACTAACTCAACACGAATTCAAAATAAACCATGCTGTCCTTCAAAAACATGCAAGAATTGATGTTTCTAAAGTGGAAATGTCATTCTATGACAGTTTGACAAATAAATACAAATGAATCTAAAATACTCATATTCTGTCATTTTCAGGTCGGAATAACGCTATTTGAGCGAGAAAAGCACAAAATGAACATGTACTGCACTTTTCACACTAACTCAACACGAATTCAAAATAAACCATGCTGTCCTTCAAAAACATGCAAGAATTGATGTTTCTAAAGTGGAAATGTCATTCTATGACAGTTTGACAAATAAATACAAATGAATCTAAAATACTCATATTCTGTCATTTTCAGGTCGGAATAACGCTATTTGAGCGAGAAAAGCACAAAATGAACATGTACTGCACTTTTCACACTAACTCAACACGAATTCAAAATAAACCATGCTGTCCTTCAAAAACATGCAAGAATTGATGTTTCTAAAGTGGAAATGTCATTCTATGACAGTTTGACAAATAAATACAAATGAATCTAAAATACTCATATTCTGTCATTTTCAGGTCGGAATAACGCTATTTGAGCGAGAAAAGCACAAAATGAACATGTACTGCACTTTTCACACTAACTCAACACGAATTCAAAATAAACCATGCTGTCCTTCAAAAACATGCAAGAATTGATGTTTCTAAAGTGGAAATGTCATTCTATGACAGTTTGACAAATAAATACAAATGAATCTAAAATACTCATATTCTGTCATTTTCAGGTCGGAATAACGCTATTTGAGCGAGAAAAGCACAAAATGAACATGTACTGCACTTTTCACACTAACTCAACACGAATTCAAAATAAACCATGCTGTCCTTCAAAAACATGCAAGAATTGATGTTTCTAAAGTGGAAATGTCATTCTATGACAGTTTGACAAATAAATACAAATGAATCTAAAATACTCATATTCTGTCATTTTCAGGTCGGAATAACGCTATTTGAGCGAGAAAAGCACAAAATGAACATGTACTGCACTTTTCACACTAACTCAACACGAATTCAAAATAAACCATGCTGTCCTTCAAAAACATGCAAGAATTGATGTTTCTAAAGTGGAAATGTCATTCTATGACAGTTTGACAAATAAATACAAATGAATCTAAAATACTCATATTCTGTCATTTTCAGGTCGGAATAACGCTATTTGAGCGAGAAAAGCACAAAATGAACATGTACTGCACTTTTCACACTAACTCAACACGAATTCAAAATAAACCATGCTGTCCTTCAAAAACATGCAAGAATTGATGTTTCTAAAGTGGAAATGTCATTCTATGACAGTTTGACAAATAAATACAAATGAATCTAAAATACTCATATTCTGTCATTTTCAGGTCGGAATAACGCTATTTGAGCGAGAAAAGCACAAAATGAACATGTACTGCACTTTTCACACTAACTCAACACGAATTCAAAATAAACCATGCTGTCCTTCAAAAACATGCAAGAATTGATGTTTCTAAAGTGGAAATGTCATTCTATGACAGTTTGACAAATAAATACAAATGAATCTAAAATACTCATATTCTGTCATTTTCAGGTCGGAATAACGCTATTTGAGCGAGAAAAGCACAAAATGAACATGTACTGCACTTTTCACACTAACTCAACACGAATTCAAAATAAACCATGCTGTCCTTCAAAAACATGCAAGAATTGATGTTTCTAAAGTGGAAATGTCATTCTATGACAGTTTGACAAATAAATACAAATGAATCTAAAATACTCATATTCTGTCATTTTCAGGTCGGAATAACGCTATTTGAGCGAGAAAAGCACAAAATGAACATGTACTGCACTTTTCACACTAACTCAACACGAATTCAAAATAAACCATGCTGTCCTTCAAAAACATGCAAGAATTGATGTTTCTAAAGTGGAAATGTCATTCTATGACAGTTTGACAAATAAATACAAATGAATCTAAAATACTCATATTCTGTCATTTTCAGGTCGGAATAACGCTATTTGAGCGAGAAAAGCACAAAATGAACATGTACTGCACTTTTCACACTAACTCAACACGAATTCAAAATAAACCATGCTGTCCTTCAAAAACATGCAAGAATTGATGTTTCTAAAGTGGAAATGTCATTCTATGACAGTTTGACAAATAAATACAAATGAATCTAAAATACTCATATTCTGTCATTTTCAGGTCGGAATAACGCTATTTGAGCGAGAAAAGCACAAAATGAACATGTACTGCACTTTTCACACTAACTCAACACGAATTCAAAATAAACCATGCTGTCCTTCAAAAACATGCAAGAATTGATGTTTCTAAAGTGGAAATGTCATTCTATGACAGTTTGACAAATAAATACAAATGAATCTAAAATACTCATATTCTGTCATTTTCAGGTCGGAATAACGCTATTTGAGCGAGAAAAGCACAAAATGAACATGTACTGCACTTTTCACACTAACTCAACACGAATTCAAAATAAACCATGCTGTCCTTCAAAAACATGCAAGAATTGATGTTTCTAAAGTGGAAATGTCATTCTATGACAGTTTGACAAATAAATACAAATGAATCTAAAATACTCATATTCTGTCATTTTCAGGTCGGAATAACGCTATTTGAGCGAGAAAAGCACAAAATGAACATGTACTGCACTTTTCACACTAACTCAACACGAATTCAAAATAAACCATGCTGTCCTTCAAAAACATGCAAGAATTGATGTTTCTAAAGTGGAAATGTCATTCTATGACAGTTTGACAAATAAATACAAATGAATCTAAAATACTCATATTCTGTCATTTTCAGGTCGGAATAACGCTATTTGAGCGAGAAAAGCACAAAATGAACATGTACTGCACTTTTCACACTAACTCAACACGAATTCAAAATAAACCATGCTGTCCTTCAAAAACATGCAAGAATTGATGTTTCTAAAGTGGAAATGTCATTCTATGACAGTTTGACAAATAAATACAAATGAATCTAAAATACTCATATTCTGTCATTTTCAGGTCGGAATAACGCTATTTGAGCGAGAAAAGCACAAAATGAACATGTACTGCACTTTTCACACTAACTCAACACGAATTCAAAATAAACCATGCTGTCCTTCAAAAACATGCAAGAATTGATGTTTCTAAAGTGGAAATGTCATTCTATGACAGTTTGACAAATAAATACAAATGAATCTAAAATACTCATATTCTGTCATTTTCAGGTCGGAATAACGCTATTTGAGCGAGAAAAGCACAAAATGAACATGTACTGCACTTTTCACACTAACTCAACACGAATTCAAAATAAACCATGCTGTCCTTCAAAAACATGCAAGAATTGATGTTTCTAAAGTGGAAATGTCATTCTATGACAGTTTGACAAATAAATACAAATGAATCTAAAATACTCATATTCTGTCATTTTCAGGTCGGAATAACGCTATTTGAGCGAGAAAAGCACAAAATGAACATGTACTGCACTTTTCACACTAACTCAACACGAATTCAAAATAAACCATGCTGTCCTTCAAAAACATGCAAGAATTGATGTTTCTAAAGTGGAAATGTCATTCTATGACAGTTTGACAAATAAATACAAATGAATCTAAAATACTCATATTCTGTCATTTTCAGGTCGGAATAACGCTATTTGAGCGAGAAAAGCACAAAATGAACATGTACTGCACTTTTCACACTAACTCAACACGAATTCAAAATAAACCATGCTGTCCTTCAAAAACATGCAAGAATTGATGTTTCTAAAGTGGAAATGTCATTCTATGACAGTTTGACAAATAAATACAAATGAATCTAAAATACTCATATTCTGTCATTTTCAGGTCGGAATAACGCTATTTGAGCGAGAAAAGCACAAAATGAACATGTACTGCACTTTTCACACTAACTCAACACGAATTCAAAATAAACCATGCTGTCCTTCAAAAACATGCAAGAATTGATGTTTCTAAAGTGGAAATGTCATTCTATGACAGTTTGACAAATAAATACAAATGAATCTAAAATACTCATATTCTGTCATTTTCAGGTCGGAATAACGCTATTTGAGCGAGAAAAGCACAAAATGAACATGTACTGCACTTTTCACACTAACTCAACACGAATTCAAAATAAACCATGCTGTCCTTCAAAAACATGCAAGAATTGATGTTTCTAAAGTGGAAATGTCATTCTATGACAGTTTGACAAATAAATACAAATGAATCTAAAATACTCATATTCTGTCATTTTCAGGTCGGAATAACGCTATTTGAGCGAGAAAAGCACAAAATGAACATGTACTGCACTTTTCACACTAACTCAACACGAATTCAAAATAAACCATGCTGTCCTTCAAAAACATGCAAGAATTGATGTTTCTAAAGTGGAAATGTCATTCTATGACAGTTTGACAAATAAATACAAATGAATCTAAAATACTCATATTCTGTCATTTTCAGGTCGGAATAACGCTATTTGAGCGAGAAAAGCACAAAATGAACATGTACTGCACTTTTCACACTAACTCAACACGAATTCAAAATAAACCATGCTGTCCTTCAAAAACATGCAAGAATTGATGTTTCTAAAGTGGAAATGTCATTCTATGACAGTTTGACAAATAAATACAAATGAATCTAAAATACTCATATTCTGTCATTTTCAGGTCGGAATAACGCTATTTGAGCGAGAAAAGCACAAAATGAACATGTACTGCACTTTTCACACTAACTCAACACGAATTCAAAATAAACCATGCTGTCCTTCAAAAACATGCAAGAATTGATGTTTCTAAAGTGGAAATGTCATTCTATGACAGTTTGACAAATAAATACAAATGAATCTAAAATACTCATATTCTGTCATTTTCAGGTCGGAATAACGCTATTTGAGCGAGAAAAGCACAAAATGAACATGTACTGCACTTTTCACACTAACTCAACACGAATTCAAAATAAACCATGCTGTCCTTCAAAAACATGCAAGAATTGATGTTTCTAAAGTGGAAATGTCATTCTATGACAGTTTGACAAATAAATACAAATGAATCTAAAATACTCATATTCTGTCATTTTCAGGTCGGAATAACGCTATTTGAGCGAGAAAAGCACAAAATGAACATGTACTGCACTTTTCACACTAACTCAACACGAATTCAAAATAAACCATGCTGTCCTTCAAAAACATGCAAGAATTGATGTTTCTAAAGTGGAAATGTCATTCTATGACAGTTTGACAAATAAATACAAATGAATCTAAAATACTCATATTCTGTCATTTTCAGGTCGGAATAACGCTATTTGAGCGAGAAAAGCACAAAATGAACATGTACTGCACTTTTCACACTAACTCAACACGAATTCAAAATAAACCATGCTGTCCTTCAAAAACATGCAAGAATTGATGTTTCTAAAGTGGAAATGTCATTCTATGACAGTTTGACAAATAAATACAAATGAATCTAAAATACTCATATTCTGTCATTTTCAGGTCGGAATAACGCTATTTGAGCGAGAAAAGCACAAAATGAACATGTACTGCACTTTTCACACTAACTCAACACGAATTCAAAATAAACCATGCTGTCCTTCAAAAACATGCAAGAATTGATGTTTCTAAAGTGGAAATGTCATTCTATGACAGTTTGACAAATAAATACAAATGAATCTAAAATACTCATATTCTGTCATTTTCAGGTCGGAATAACGCTATTTGAGCGAGAAAAGCACAAAATGAACATGTACTGCACTTTTCACACTAACTCAACACGAATTCAAAATAAACCATGCTGTCCTTCAAAAACATGCAAGAATTGATGTTTCTAAAGTGGAAATGTCATTCTATGACAGTTTGACAAATAAATACAAATGAATCTAAAATACTCATATTCTGTCATTTTCAGGTCGGAATAACGCTATTTGAGCGAGAAAAGCACAAAATGAACATGTACTGCACTTTTCACACTAACTCAACACGAATTCAAAATAAACCATGCTGTCCTTCAAAAACATGCAAGAATTGATGTTTCTAAAGTGGAAATGTCATTCTATGACAGTTTGACAAATAAATACAAATGAATCTAAAATACTCATATTCTGTCATTTTCAGGTCGGAATAACGCTATTTGAGCGAGAAAAGCACAAAATGAACATGTACTGCACTTTTCACACTAACTCAACACGAATTCAAAATAAACCATGCTGTCCTTCAAAAACATGCAAGAATTGATGTTTCTAAAGTGGAAATGTCATTCTATGACAGTTTGACAAATAAATACAAATGAATCTAAAATACTCATATTCTGTCATTTTCAGGTCGGAATAACGCTATTTGAGCGAGAAAAGCACAAAATGAACATGTACTGCACTTTTCACACTAACTCAACACGAATTCAAAATAAACCATGCTGTCCTTCAAAAACATGCAAGAATTGATGTTTCTAAAGTGGAAATGTCATTCTATGACAGTTTGACAAATAAATACAAATGAATCTAAAATACTCATATTCTGTCATTTTCAGGTCGGAATAACGCTATTTGAGCGAGAAAAGCACAAAATGAACATGTACTGCACTTTTCACACTAACTCAACACGAATTCAAAATAAACCATGCTGTCCTTCAAAAACATGCAAGAATTGATGTTTCTAAAGTGGAAATGTCATTCTATGACAGTTTGACAAATAAATACAAATGAATCTAAAATACTCATATTCTGTCATTTTCAGGTCGGAATAACGCTATTTGAGCGAGAAAAGCACAAAATGAACATGTACTGCACTTTTCACACTAACTCAACACGAATTCAAAATAAACCATGCTGTCCTTCAAAAACATGCAAGAATTGATGTTTCTAAAGTGGAAATGTCATTCTATGACAGTTTGACAAATAAATACAAATGAATCTAAAATACTCATATTCTGTCATTTTCAGGTCGGAATAACGCTATTTGAGCGAGAAAAGCACAAAATGAACATGTACTGCACTTTTCACACTAACTCAACACGAATTCAAAATAAACCATGCTGTCCTTCAAAAACATGCAAGAATTGATGTTTCTAAAGTGGAAATGTCATTCTATGACAGTTTGACAAATAAATACAAATGAATCTAAAATACTCATATTCTGTCATTTTCAGGTCGGAATAACGCTATTTGAGCGAGAAAAGCACAAAATGAACATGTACTGCACTTTTCACACTAACTCAACACGAATTCAAAATAAACCATGCTGTCCTTCAAAAACATGCAAGAATTGATGTTTCTAAAGTGGAAATGTCATTCTATGACAGTTTGACAAATAAATACAAATGAATCTAAAATACTCATATTCTGTCATTTTCAGGTCGGAATAACGCTATTTGAGCGAGAAAAGCACAAAATGAACATGTACTGCACTTTTCACACTAACTCAACACGAATTCAAAATAAACCATGCTGTCCTTCAAAAACATGCAAGAATTGATGTTTCTAAAGTGGAAATGTCATTCTATGACAGTTTGACAAATAAATACAAATGAATCTAAAATACTCATATTCTGTCATTTTCAGGTCGGAATAACGCTATTTGAGCGAGAAAAGCACAAAATGAACATGTACTGCACTTTTCACACTAACTCAACACGAATTCAAAATAAACCATGCTGTCCTTCAAAAACATGCAAGAATTGATGTTTCTAAAGTGGAAATGTCATTCTATGACAGTTTGACAAATAAATACAAATGAATCTAAAATACTCATATTCTGTCATTTTCAGGTCGGAATAACGCTATTTGAGCGAGAAAAGCACAAAATGAACATGTACTGCACTTTTCACACTAACTCAACACGAATTCAAAATAAACCATGCTGTCCTTCAAAAACATGCAAGAATTGATGTTTCTAAAGTGGAAATGTCATTCTATGACAGTTTGACAAATAAATACAAATGAATCTAAAATACTCATATTCTGTCATTTTCAGGTCGGAATAACGCTATTTGAGCGAGAAAAGCACAAAATGAACATGTACTGCACTTTTCACACTAACTCAACACGAATTCAAAATAAACCATGCTGTCCTTCAAAAACATGCAAGAATTGATGTTTCTAAAGTGGAAATGTCATTCTATGACAGTTTGACAAATAAATACAAATGAATCTAAAATACTCATATTCTGTCATTTTCAGGTCGGAATAACGCTATTTGAGCGAGAAAAGCACAAAATGAACATGTACTGCACTTTTCACACTAACTCAACACGAATTCAAAATAAACCATGCTGTCCTTCAAAAACATGCAAGAATTGATGTTTCTAAAGTGGAAATGTCATTCTATGACAGTTTGACAAATAAATACAAATGAATCTAAAATACTCATATTCTGTCATTTTCAGGTCGGAATAACGCTATTTGAGCGAGAAAAGCACAAAATGAACATGTACTGCACTTTTCACACTAACTCAACACGAATTCAAAATAAACCATGCTGTCCTTCAAAAACATGCAAGAATTGATGTTTCTAAAGTGGAAATGTCATTCTATGACAGTTTGACAAATAAATACAAATGAATCTAAAATACTCATATTCTGTCATTTTCAGGTCGGAATAACGCTATTTGAGCGAGAAAAGCACAAAATGAACATGTACTGCACTTTTCACACTAACTCAACACGAATTCAAAATAAACCATGCTGTCCTTCAAAAACATGCAAGAATTGATGTTTCTAAAGTGGAAATGTCATTCTATGACAGTTTGACAAATAAATACAAATGAATCTAAAATACTCATATTCTGTCATTTTCAGGTCGGAATAACGCTATTTGAGCGAGAAAAGCACAAAATGAACATGTACTGCACTTTTCACACTAACTCAACACGAATTCAAAATAAACCATGCTGTCCTTCAAAAACATGCAAGAATTGATGTTTCTAAAGTGGAAATGTCATTCTATGACAGTTTGACAAATAAATACAAATGAATCTAAAATACTCATATTCTGTCATTTTCAGGTCGGAATAACGCTATTTGAGCGAGAAAAGCACAAAATGAACATGTACTGCACTTTTCACACTAACTCAACACGAATTCAAAATAAACCATGCTGTCCTTCAAAAACATGCAAGAATTGATGTTTCTAAAGTGGAAATGTCATTCTATGACAGTTTGACAAATAAATACAAATGAATCTAAAATACTCATATTCTGTCATTTTCAGGTCGGAATAACGCTATTTGAGCGAGAAAAGCACAAAATGAACATGTACTGCACTTTTCACACTAACTCAACACGAATTCAAAATAAACCATGCTGTCCTTCAAAAACATGCAAGAATTGATGTTTCTAAAGTGGAAATGTCATTCTATGACAGTTTGACAAATAAATACAAATGAATCTAAAATACTCATATTCTGTCATTTTCAGGTCGGAATAACGCTATTTGAGCGAGAAAAGCACAAAATGAACATGTACTGCACTTTTCACACTAACTCAACACGAATTCAAAATAAACCATGCTGTCCTTCAAAAACATGCAAGAATTGATGTTTCTAAAGTGGAAATGTCATTCTATGACAGTTTGACAAATAAATACAAATGAATCTAAAATACTCATATTCTGTCATTTTCAGGTCGGAATAACGCTATTTGAGCGAGAAAAGCACAAAATGAACATGTACTGCACTTTTCACACTAACTCAACACGAATTCAAAATAAACCATGCTGTCCTTCAAAAACATGCAAGAATTGATGTTTCTAAAGTGGAAATGTCATTCTATGACAGTTTGACAAATAAATACAAATGAATCTAAAATACTCATATTCTGTCATTTTCAGGTCGGAATAACGCTATTTGAGCGAGAAAAGCACAAAATGAACATGTACTGCACTTTTCACACTAACTCAACACGAATTCAAAATAAACCATGCTGTCCTTCAAAAACATGCAAGAATTGATGTTTCTAAAGTGGAAATGTCATTCTATGACAGTTTGACAAATAAATACAAATGAATCTAAAATACTCATATTCTGTCATTTTCAGGTCGGAATAACGCTATTTGAGCGAGAAAAGCACAAAATGAACATGTACTGCACTTTTCACACTAACTCAACACGAATTCAAAATAAACCATGCTGTCCTTCAAAAACATGCAAGAATTGATGTTTCTAAAGTGGAAATGTCATTCTATGACAGTTTGACAAATAAATACAAATGAATCTAAAATACTCATATTCTGTCATTTTCAGGTCGGAATAACGCTATTTGAGCGAGAAAAGCACAAAATGAACATGTACTGCACTTTTCACACTAACTCAACACGAATTCAAAATAAACCATGCTGTCCTTCAAAAACATGCAAGAATTGATGTTTCTAAAGTGGAAATGTCATTCTATGACAGTTTGACAAATGAATCTAAAATACTCATATTCTGTCATTTTCAGGTCGGAATAACGCTATTTGAGCGAGAAAAGCACAAAATGAACATGTACTGCACTTTTCACACTAACTCAACACGAATTCAAAATAAACCATGCTGTCCTTCAAAAACATGCAAGAATTGATGTTTCTAAAGTGGAAATGTCATTCTATGACAGTTTGACAAATAAATACAAATGAATCTAAAATACTCATATTCTGTCATTTTCAGGTCGGAATAACGCTATTTGAGCGAGAAAAGCACAAAATGAACATGTACTGCACTTTTCACACTAACTCAACACGAATTCAAAATAAACCATGCTGTCCTTCAAAAACATGCAAGAATTGATGTTTCTAAAGTGGAAATGTCA
The DNA here is from genome assembly GCF_051107435.1 of Chaetodon auriga. Lineage (NCBI taxonomy): Eukaryota > Metazoa > Chordata > Actinopteri > Chaetodontiformes > Chaetodontidae > Chaetodon > Chaetodon auriga. The sequence continues at coordinate 29,701 of NC_135084.1, forward strand.
TTCTATGACAGTTTGACAAATAAATACAAATGAATCTAAAATACTCATATTCTGTCATTTTCAGGTCGGAATAACGCTATTTGAGCGAGAAAAGCACAAAATGAACATGTACTGCACTTTTCACACTAACTCAACACGAATTCAAAATAAACCATGCTGTCCTTCAAAAACATGCAAGAATTGATGTTTCTAAAGTGGAAATGTCATTCTATGACAGTTTGACAAATAAATACAAATGAATCTAAAATACTCATATTCTGTCATTTTCAGGTCGGAATAACGCTATTTGAGCGAGAAAAGCACAAAATGAACATGTACTGCACTTTTCACACTAACTCAACACGAATTCAAAATAAACCATGCTGTCCTTCAAAAACATGCAAGAATTGATGTTTCTAAAGTGGAAATGTCATTCTATGACAGTTTGACAAATAAATACAAATGAATCTAAAATACTCATATTCTGTCATTTTCAGGTCGGAATAACGCTATTTGAGCGAGAAAAGCACAAAATGAACATGTACTGCACTTTTCACACTAACTCAACACGAATTCAAAATAAACCATGCTGTCCTTCAAAAACATGCAAGAATTGATGTTTCTAAAGTGGAAATGTCATTCTATGACAGTTTGACAAATAAATACAAATGAATCTAAAATACTCATATTCTGTCATTTTCAGGTCGGAATAACGCTATTTGAGCGAGAAAAGCACAAAATGAACATGTACTGCACTTTTCACACTAACTCAACACGAATTCAAAATAAACCATGCTGTCCTTCAAAAACATGCAAGAATTGATGTTTCTAAAGTGGAAATGTCATTCTATGACAGTTTGACAAATAAATACAAATGAATCTAAAATACTCATATTCTGTCATTTTCAGGTCGGAATAACGCTATTTGAGCGAGAAAAGCACAAAATGAACATGTACTGCACTTTTCACACTAACTCAACACGAATTCAAAATAAACCATGCTGTCCTTCAAAAACATGCAAGAATTGATGTTTCTAAAGTGGAAATGTCATTCTATGACAGTTTGACAAATAAATACAAATGAATCTAAAATACTCATATTCTGTCATTTTCAGGTCGGAATAACGCTATTTGAGCGAGAAAAGCACAAAATGAACATGTACTGCACTTTTCACACTAACTCAACACGAATTCAAAATAAACCATGCTGTCCTTCAAAAACATGCAAGAATTGATGTTTCTAAAGTGGAAATGTCATTCTATGACAGTTTGACAAATAAATACAAATGAATCTAAAATACTCATATTCTGTCATTTTCAGGTCGGAATAACGCTATTTGAGCGAGAAAAGCACAAAATGAACATGTACTGCACTTTTCACACTAACTCAACACGAATTCAAAATAAACCATGCTGTCCTTCAAAAACATGCAAGAATTGATGTTTCTAAAGTGGAAATGTCATTCTATGACAGTTTGACAAATAAATACAAATGAATCTAAAATACTCATATTCTGTCATTTTCAGGTCGGAATAACGCTATTTGAGCGAGAAAAGCACAAAATGAACATGTACTGCACTTTTCACACTAACTCAACACGAATTCAAAATAAACCATGCTGTCCTTCAAAAACATGCAAGAATTGATGTTTCTAAAGTGGAAATGTCATTCTATGACAGTTTGACAAATAAATACAAATGAATCTAAAATACTCATATTCTGTCATTTTCAGGTCGGAATAACGCTATTTGAGCGAGAAAAGCACAAAATGAACATGTACTGCACTTTTCACACTAACTCAACACGAATTCAAAATAAACCATGCTGTCCTTCAAAAACATGCAAGAATTGATGTTTCTAAAGTGGAAATGTCATTCTATGACAGTTTGACAAATAAATACAAATGAATCTAAAATACTCATATTCTGTCATTTTCAGGTCGGAATAACGCTATTTGAGCGAGAAAAGCACAAAATGAACATGTACTGCACTTTTCACACTAACTCAACACGAATTCAAAATAAACCATGCTGTCCTTCAAAAACATGCAAGAATTGATGTTTCTAAAGTGGAAATGTCATTCTATGACAGTTTGACAAATAAATACAAATGAATCTAAAATACTCATATTCTGTCATTTTCAGGTCGGAATAACGCTATTTGAGCGAGAAAAGCACAAAATGAACATGTACTGCACTTTTCACACTAACTCAACACGAATTCAAAATAAACCATGCTGTCCTTCAAAAACATGCAAGAATTGATGTTTCTAAAGTGGAAATGTCATTCTATGACAGTTTGACAAATAAATACAAATGAATCTAAAATACTCATATTCTGTCATTTTCAGGTCGGAATAACGCTATTTGAGCGAGAAAAGCACAAAATGAACATGTACTGCACTTTTCACACTAACTCAACACGAATTCAAAATAAACCATGCTGTCCTTCAAAAACATGCAAGAATTGATGTTTCTAAAGTGGAAATGTCATTCTATGACAGTTTGACAAATAAATACAAATGAATCTAAAATACTCATATTCTGTCATTTTCAGGTCGGAATAACGCTATTTGAGCGAGAAAAGCACAAAATGAACATGTACTGCACTTTTCACACTAACTCAACACGAATTCAAAATAAACCATGCTGTCCTTCAAAAACATGCAAGAATTGATGTTTCTAAAGTGGAAATGTCATTCTATGACAGTTTGACAAATAAATACAAATGAATCTAAAATACTCATATTCTGTCATTTTCAGGTCGGAATAACGCTATTTGAGCGAGAAAAGCACAAAATGAACATGTACTGCACTTTTCACACTAACTCAACACGAATTCAAAATAAACCATGCTGTCCTTCAAAAACATGCAAGAATTGATGTTTCTAAAGTGGAAATGTCATTCTATGACAGTTTGACAAATAAATACAAATGAATCTAAAATACTCATATTCTGTCATTTTCAGGTCGGAATAACGCTATTTGAGCGAGAAAAGCACAAAATGAACATGTACTGCACTTTTCACACTAACTCAACACGAATTCAAAATAAACCATGCTGTCCTTCAAAAACATGCAAGAATTGATGTTTCTAAAGTGGAAATGTCATTCTATGACAGTTTGACAAATAAATACAAATGAATCTAAAATACTCATATTCTGTCATTTTCAGGTCGGAATAACGCTATTTGAGCGAGAAAAGCACAAAATGAACATGTACTGCACTTTTCACACTAACTCAACACGAATTCAAAATAAACCATGCTGTCCTTCAAAAACATGCAAGAATTGATGTTTCTAAAGTGGAAATGTCATTCTATGACAGTTTGACAAATAAATACAAATGAATCTAAAATACTCATATTCTGTCATTTTCAGGTCGGAATAACGCTATTTGAGCGAGAAAAGCACAAAATGAACATGTACTGCACTTTTCACACTAACTCAACACGAATTCAAAATAAACCATGCTGTCCTTCAAAAACATGCAAGAATTGATGTTTCTAAAGTGGAAATGTCATTCTATGACAGTTTGACAAATAAATACAAATGAATCTAAAATACTCATATTCTGTCATTTTCAGGTCGGAATAACGCTATTTGAGCGAGAAAAGCACAAAATGAACATGTACTGCACTTTTCACACTAACTCAACACGAATTCAAAATAAACCATGCTGTCCTTCAAAAACATGCAAGAATTGATGTTTCTAAAGTGGAAATGTCATTCTATGACAGTTTGACAAATAAATACAAATGAATCTAAAATACTCATATTCTGTCATTTTCAGGTCGGAATAACGCTATTTGAGCGAGAAAAGCACAAAATGAACATGTACTGCACTTTTCACACTAACTCAACACGAATTCAAAATAAACCATGCTGTCCTTCAAAAACATGCAAGAATTGATGTTTCTAAAGTGGAAATGTCATTCTATGACAGTTTGACAAATAAATACAAATGAATCTAAAATACTCATATTCTGTCATTTTCAGGTCGGAATAACGCTATTTGAGCGAGAAAAGCACAAAATGAACATGTACTGCACTTTTCACACTAACTCAACACGAATTCAAAATAAACCATGCTGTCCTTCAAAAACATGCAAGAATTGATGTTTCTAAAGTGGAAATGTCATTCTATGACAGTTTGACAAATAAATACAAATGAATCTAAAATACTCATATTCTGTCATTTTCAGGTCGGAATAACGCTATTTGAGCGAGAAAAGCACAAAATGAACATGTACTGCACTTTTCACACTAACTCAACACGAATTCAAAATAAACCATGCTGTCCTTCAAAAACATGCAAGAATTGATGTTTCTAAAGTGGAAATGTCATTCTATGACAGTTTGACAAATAAATACAAATGAATCTAAAATACTCATATTCTGTCATTTTCAGGTCGGAATAACGCTATTTGAGCGAGAAAAGCACAAAATGAACATGTACTGCACTTTTCACACTAACTCAACACGAATTCAAAATAAACCATGCTGTCCTTCAAAAACATGCAAGAATTGATGTTTCTAAAGTGGAAATGTCATTCTATGACAGTTTGACAAATAAATACAAATGAATCTAAAATACTCATATTCTGTCATTTTCAGGTCGGAATAACGCTATTTGAGCGAGAAAAGCACAAAATGAACATGTACTGCACTTTTCACACTAACTCAACACGAATTCAAAATAAACCATGCTGTCCTTCAAAAACATGCAAGAATTGATGTTTCTAAAGTGGAAATGTCATTCTATGACAGTTTGACAAATAAATACAAATGAATCTAAAATACTCATATTCTGTCATTTTCAGGTCGGAATAACGCTATTTGAGCGAGAAAAGCACAAAATGAACATGTACTGCACTTTTCACACTAACTCAACACGAATTCAAAATAAACCATGCTGTCCTTCAAAAACATGCAAGAATTGATGTTTCTAAAGTGGAAATGTCATTCTATGACAGTTTGACAAATAAATACAAATGAATCTAAAATACTCATATTCTGTCATTTTCAGGTCGGAATAACGCTATTTGAGCGAGAAAAGCACAAAATGAACATGTACTGCACTTTTCACACTAACTCAACACGAATTCAAAATAAACCATGCTGTCCTTCAAAAACATGCAAGAATTGATGTTTCTAAAGTGGAAATGTCATTCTATGACAGTTTGACAAATAAATACAAATGAATCTAAAATACTCATATTCTGTCATTTTCAGGTCGGAATAACGCTATTTGAGCGAGAAAAGCACAAAATGAACATGTACTGCACTTTTCACACTAACTCAACACGAATTCAAAATAAACCATGCTGTCCTTCAAAAACATGCAAGAATTGATGTTTCTAAAGTGGAAATGTCATTCTATGACAGTTTGACAAATAAATACAAATGAATCTAAAATACTCATATTCTGTCATTTTCAGGTCGGAATAACGCTATTTGAGCGAGAAAAGCACAAAATGAACATGTACTGCACTTTTCACACTAACTCAACACGAATTCAAAATAAACCATGCTGTCCTTCAAAAACATGCAAGAATTGATGTTTCTAAAGTGGAAATGTCATTCTATGACAGTTTGACAAATAAATACAAATGAATCTAAAATACTCATATTCTGTCATTTTCAGGTCGGAATAACGCTATTTGAGCGAGAAAAGCACAAAATGAACATGTACTGCACTTTTCACACTAACTCAACACGAATTCAAAATAAACCATGCTGTCCTTCAAAAACATGCAAGAATTGATGTTTCTAAAGTGGAAATGTCATTCTATGACAGTTTGACAAATAAATACAAATGAATCTAAAATACTCATATTCTGTCATTTTCAGGTCGGAATAACGCTATTTGAGCGAGAAAAGCACAAAATGAACATGTACTGCACTTTTCACACTAACTCAACACGAATTCAAAATAAACCATGCTGTCCTTCAAAAACATGCAAGAATTGATGTTTCTAAAGTGGAAATGTCATTCTATGACAGTTTGACAAATAAATACAAATGAATCTAAAATACTCATATTCTGTCATTTTCAGGTCGGAATAACGCTATTTGAGCGAGAAAAGCACAAAATGAACATGTACTGCACTTTTCACACTAACTCAACACGAATTCAAAATAAACCATGCTGTCCTTCAAAAACATGCAAGAATTGATGTTTCTAAAGTGGAAATGTCATTCTATGAAATGAATCTAAAATACTCATATTCTGTCATTTTCAGGTCGGAATAACGCTATTTGAGCGAGAAAAGCACAAAATGAACATGTACTGCACTTTTCACACTAACTCAACACGAATTCAAAATAAACCATGCTGTCCTTCAAAAACATGCAAGAATTGATGTTTCTAAAGTGGAAATGTCATTCTATGACAGTTTGACAAATAAATACAAATGAATCTAAAATACTCATATTCTGTCATTTTCAGGTCGGAATAACGCTATTTGAGCGAGAAAAGCACAAAATGAACATGTACTGCACTTTTCACACTAACTCAACACGAATTCAAAATAAACCATGCTGTCCTTCAAAAACATGCAAGAATTGATGTTTCTAAAGTGGAAATGTCATTCTATGACAGTTTGACAAATAAATACAAATGAATCTAAAATACTCATATTCTGTCATTTTCAGGTCGGAATAACGCTATTTGAGCGAGAAAAGCACAAAATGAACATGTACTGCACTTTTCACACTAACTCAACACGAATTCAAAATAAACCATGCTGTCCTTCAAAAACATGCAAGAATTGATGTTTCTAAAGTGAAATGTCATTCTATGACAGTTTGACAAATAAATACAAATGAATCTAAAATACTCATATTCTGTCATTTTCAGGTCGGAATAACGCTATTTGAGCGAGAAAAGCACAAAATGAACATGTACTGCACTTTTCACACTAACTCAACACGAATTCAAAATAAACCATGCTGTCCTTCAAAAACATGCAAGAATTGATGTTTCTAAAGTGGAAATGTCATTCTATGACAGTTTGACAAATAAATACAAATGAATCTAAAATACTCATATTCTGTCATTTTCAGGTCGGAATAACGCTATTTGAGCGAGAAAAGCACAAAATGAACATGTACTGCACTTTTCACACTAACTCAACACGAATTCAAAATAAACCATGCTGTCCTTCAAAAACATGCAAGAATTGATGTTTCTAAAGTGGAAATGTCATTCTATGACAGTTTGACAAATAAATACAAATGAATCTAAAATACTCATATTCTGTCATTTTCAGGTCGGAATAACGCTATTTGAGCGAGAAAAGCACAAAATGAACATGTACTGCACTTTTCACACTAACTCAACACGAATTCAAAATAAACCATGCTGTCCTTCAAAAACATGCAAGAATTGATGTTTCTAAAGTGGAAATGTCATTCTATGACAGTTTGACAAATAAATACAAATGAATCTAAAATACTCATATTCTGTCATTTTCAGGTCGGAATAACGCTATTTGAGCGAGAAAAGCACAAAATGAACATGTACTGCACTTTTCACACTAACTCAACACGAATTCAAAATAAACCATGCTGTCCTTCAAAAACATGCAAGAATTGATGTTTCTAAAGTGGAAATGTCATTCTATGACAGTTTGACAAATAAATACAAATGAATCTAAAATACTCATATTCTGTCATTTTCAGGTCGGAATAACGCTATTTGAGCGAGAAAAGCACAAAATGAACATGTACTGCACTTTTCACACTAACTCAACACGAATTCAAAATAAACCATGCTGTCCTTCAAAAACATGCAAGAATTGATGTTTCTAAAGTGGAAATGTCATTCTATGACAGTTTGACAAATAAATACAAATGAATCTAAAATACTCATATTCTGTCATTTTCAGGTCGGAATAACGCTATTTGAGCGAGAAAAGCACAAAATGAACATGTACTGCACTTTTCACACTAACTCAACACGAATTCAAAATAAACCATGCTGTCCTTCAAAAACATGCAAGAATTGATGTTTCTAAAGTGGAAATGTCATTCTATGACAGTTTGACAAATAAATACAAATGAATCTAAAATACTCATATTCTGTCATTTTCAGGTCGGAATAACGCTATTTGAGCGAGAAAAGCACAAAATGAACATGTACTGCACTTTTCACACTAACTCAACACGAATTCAAAATAAACCATGCTGTCCTTCAAAAACATGCAAGAATTGATGTTTCTAAAGTGGAAATGTCATTCTATGACAGTTTGACAAATAAATACAAATGAATCTAAAATACTCATATTCTGTCATTTTCAGGTCGGAATAACGCTATTTGAGCGAGAAAAGCACAAAATGAACATGTACTGCACTTTTCACACTAACTCAACACGAATTCAAAATAAACCATGCTGTCCTTCAAAAACATGCAAGAATTGATGTTTCTAAAGTGGAAATGTCATTCTATGACAGTTTGACAAATAAATACAAATGAATCTAAAATACTCATATTCTGTCATTTTCAGGTCGGAATAACGCTATTTGAGCGAGAAAAGCACAAAATGAACATGTACTGCACTTTTCACACTAACTCAACACGAATTCAAAATAAACCATGCTGTCCTTCAAAAACATGCAAGAATTGATGTTTCTAAAGTGGAAATGTCATTCTATGACAGTTTGACAAATAAATACAAATGAATCTAAAATACTCATATTCTGTCATTTTCAGGTCGGAATAACGCTATTTGAGCGAGAAAAGCACAAAATGAACATGTACTGCACTTTTCACACTAACTCAACACGAATTCAAAATAAACCATGCTGTCCTTCAAAAACATGCAAGAATTGATGTTTCTAAAGTGGAAATGTCATTCTATGACAGTTTGACAAATAAATACAAATGAATCTAAAATACTCATATTCTGTCATTTTCAGGTCGGAATAACGCTATTTGAGCGAGAAAAGCACAAAATGAACATGTACTGCACTTTTCACACTAACTCAACACGAATTCAAAATAAACCATGCTGTCCTTCAAAAACATGCAAGAATTGATGTTTCTAAAGTGGAAATGTCATTCTATGACAGTTTGACAAATAAATACAAATGAATCTAAAATACTCATATTCTGTCATTTTCAGGTCGGAATAACGCTATTTGAGCGAGAAAAGCACAAAATGAACATGTACTGCACTTTTCACACTAACTCAACACGAATTCAAAATAAACCATGCTGTCCTTCAAAAACATGCAAGAATTGATGTTTCTAAAGTGGAAATGTCATTCTATGACAGTTTGACAAATAAATACAAATGAATCTAAAATACTCATATTCTGTCATTTTCAGGTCGGAATAACGCTATTTGAGCGAGAAAAGCACAAAATGAACATGTACTGCACTTTTCACACTAACTCAACACGAATTCAAAATAAACCATGCTGTCCTTCAAAAACATGCAAGAATTGATGTTTCTAAAGTGGAAATGTCATTCTATGACAGTTTGACAAATAAATACAAATGAATCTAAAATACTCATATTCTGTCATTTTCAGGTCGGAATAACGCTATTTGAGCGAGAAAAGCACAAAATGAACATGTACTGCACTTTTCACACTAACTCAACACGAATTCAAAATAAACCATGCTGTCCTTCAAAAACATGCAAGAATTGATGTTTCTAAAGTGGAAATGTCATTCTATGACAGTTTGACAAATAAATACAAATGAATCTAAAATACTCATATTCTGTCATTTTCAGGTCGGAATAACGCTATTTGAGCGAGAAAAGCACAAAATGAACATGTACTGCACTTTTCACACTAACTCAACACGAATTCAAAATAAACCATGCTGTCCTTCAAAAACATGCAAGAATTGATGTTTCTAAAGTGGAAATGTCATTCTATGACAGTTTGACAAATAAATACAAATGAATCTAAAATACTCATATTCTGTCATTTTCAGGTCGGAATAACGCTATTTGAGCGAGAAAAGCACAAAATGAACATGTACTGCACTTTTCACACTAACTCAACACGAATTCAAAATAAACCATGCTGTCCTTCAAAAACATGCAAGAATTGATGTTTCTAAAGTGGAAATGTCATTCTATGACAGTTTGACAAATAAATACAAATGAATCTAAAATACTCATATTCTGTCATTTTCAGGTCGGAATAACGCTATTTGAGCGAGAAAAGCACAAAATGAACATGTACTGCACTTTTCACACTAACTCAACACGAATTCAAAATAAACCATGCTGTCCTTCAAAAACATGCAAGAATTGATGTTTCTAAAGTGGAAATGTCATTCTATGACAGTTTGACAAATAAATACAAATGAATCTAAAATACTCATATTCTGTCATTTTCAGGTCGGAATAACGCTATTTGAGCGAGAAAAGCACAAAATGAACATGTACTGCACTTTTCACACTAACTCAACACGAATTCAAAATAAACCATGCTGTCCTTCAAAAACATGCAAGAATTGATGTTTCTAAAGTGGAAATGTCATTCTATGACAGTTTGACAAATAAATACAAATGAATCTAAAATACTCATATTCTGTCATTTTCAGGTCGGAATAACGCTATTTGAGCGAGAAAAGCACAAAATGAACATGTACTGCACTTTTCACACTAACTCAACACGAATTCAAAATAAACCATGCTGTCCTTCAAAAACATGCAAGAATTGATGTTTCTAAAGTGGAAATGTCATTCTATGACAGTTTGACAAATAAATACAAATGAATCTAAAATACTCATATTCTGTCATTTTCAGGTCGGAATAACGCTATTTGAGCGAGAAAAGCACAAAATGAACATGTACTGCACTTTTCACACTAACTCAACACGAATTCAAAATAAACCATGCTGTCCTTCAAAAACATGCAAGAATTGATGTTTCTAAAGTGGAAATGTCATTCTATGACAGTTTGACAAATAAATACAAATGAATCTAAAATACTCATATTCTGTCATTTTCAGGTCGGAATAACGCTATTTGAGCGAGAAAAGCACAAAATGAACATGTACTGCACTTTTCACACTAACTCAACACGAATTCAAAATAAACCATGCTGTCCTTCAAAAACATGCAAGAATTGATGTTTCTAAAGTGGAAATGTCATTCTATGACAGTTTGACAAATAAATACAAATGAATCTAAAATACTCATATTCTGTCATTTTCAGGTCGGAATAACGCTATTTGAGCGAGAAAAGCACAAAATGAACATGTACTGCACTTTTCACACTAACTCAACACGAATTCAAAATAAACCATGCTGTCCTTCAAAAACATGCAAGAATTGATGTTTCTAAAGTGGAAATGTCATTCTATGACAGTTTGACAAATAAATACAAATGAATCTAAAATACTCATATTCTGTCATTTTCAGGTCGGAATAACGCTATTTGAGCGAGAAAAGCACAAAATGAACATGTACTGCACTTTTCACACTAACTCAACACGAATTCAAAATAAACCATGCTGTCCTTCAAAAACATGCAAGAATTGATGTTTCTAAAGTGGAAATGTCATTCTATGACAGTTTGACAAATAAATACAAATGAATCTAAAATACTCATATTCTGTCATTTTCAGGTCGGAATAACGCTATTTGAGCGAGAAAAGCACAAAATGAACATGTACTGCACTTTTCACACTAACTCAACACGAATTCAAAATAAACCATGCTGTCCTTCAAAAACATGCAAGAATTGATGTTTCTAAAGTGGAAATGTCATTCTATGACAGTTTGACAAATAAATACAAATGAATCTAAAATACTCATATTCTGTCATTTTCAGGTCGGAATAACGCTATTTGAGCGAGAAAAGCACAAAATGAACATATACTGCACTTTTCACACTAACTCAACACGAATTCAAAATAAACCATGCTGTCCTTCAAAAACATGCAAGAATTGATGTTTCTAAAGTGGAAATGTCATTCTATGACAGTTTGACAAATAAATACAAATGAATCTAAAATACTCATATTCTGTCATTTTCAGGTCGGAATAACGCTATTTGAGCGAGAAAAGCACAAAATGAACATATACTGCACTTTTCACACTAACTCAACACGAATTCAAAATAAACCATGCTGTCCTTCAAAAACATGCAAGAATTGATGTTTCTAAAGTGGAAATGTCATTCTATGACAGTTTGACAAATAAATACAAATGAATCTAAAATACTCATATTCTGTCATTTTCAGGTCGGAATAACGCTATTTGAGCGAGAAAAGCACAAAATGAACATGTACTGCACTTTTCACACTAACTCAACACGAATTCAAAATAAACCATGCTGTCCTTCAAAAACATGCAAGAATTGATGTTTCTAAAGTGGAAATGTCATTCTATGACAGTTTGACAAATAAATACAAATGAATCTAAAATACTCATATTCTGTCATTTTCAGGTCGGAATAACGCTATTTGAGCGAGAAAAGCACAAAATGAACATGTACTGCACTTTTCACACTAACTCAACACGAATTCAAAATAAACCATGCTGTCCTTCAAAAACATGCAAGAATTGATGTTTCTAAAGTGGAAATGTCATTCTATGACAGTTTGACAAATAAATACAAATGAATCTAAAATACTCATATTCTGTCATTTTCAGGTCGGAATAACGCTATTTGAGCGAGAAAAGCACAAAATGAACATGTACTGCACTTTTCACACTAACTCAACACGAATTCAAAATAAACCATGCTGTCCTTCAAAAACATGCAAGAATTGATGTTTCTAAAGTGGAAATGTCATTCTATGACAGTTTGACAAATAAATACAAATGAATCTAAAATACTCATATTCTGTCATTTTCAGGTCGGAATAACGCTATTTGAGCGAGAAAAGCACAAAATGAACATGTACTGCACTTTTCACACTAACTCAACACGAATTCAAAATAAACCATGCTGTCCTTCAAAAACATGCAAGAATTGATGTTTCTAAAGTGGAAATGTCATTCTATGACAGTTTGACAAATAAATACAAATGAATCTAAAATACTCATATTCTGTCATTTTCAGGTCGGAATAACGCTATTTGAGCGAGAAAAGCACAAAATGAACATGTACTGCACTTTTCACACTAACTCAACACGAATTCAAAATAAACCATGCTGTCCTTCAAAAACATGCAAGAATTGATGTTTCTAAAGTGGAAATGTCATTCTATGACAGTTTGACAAATAAATACAAATGAATCTAAAATACTCATATTCTGTCATTTTCAGGTCGGAATAACGCTATTTGAGCGAGAAAAGCACAAAATGAACATGTACTGCACTTTTCACACTAACTCAACACGAATTCAAAATAAACCATGCTGTCCTTCAAAAACATGCAAGAATTGATGTTTCTAAAGTGGAAATGTCATTCTATGACAGTTTGACAAATAAATACAAATGAATCTAAAATACTCATATTCTGTCATTTTCAGGTCGGAATAACGCTATTTGAGCGAGAAAAGCACAAAATGAACATGTACTGCACTTTTCACACTAACTCAACACGAATTCAAAATAAACCATGCTGTCCTTCAAAAACATGCAAGAATTGATGTTTCTAAAGTGGAAATGTCATTCTATGACAGTTTGACAAATAAATACAAATGAATCTAAAATACTCATATTCTGTCATTTTCAGGTCGGAATAACGCTATTTGAGCGAGAAAAGCACAAAATGAACATGTACTGCACTTTTCACACTAACTCAACACGAATTCAAAATAAACCATGCTGTCCTTCAAAAACATGCAAGAATTGATGTTTCTAAAGTGGAAATGTCATTCTATGACAGTTTGACAAATAAATACAAATGAATCTAAAATACTCATATTCTGTCATTTTCAGGTCGGAATAACGCTATTTGAGCGAGAAAAGCACAAAATGAACATGTACTGCACTTTTCACACTAACTCAACACGAATTCAAAATAAACCATGCTGTCCTTCAAAAACATGCAAGAATTGATGTTTCTAAAGTGGAAATGTCATTCTATGACAGTTTGACAAATAAATACAAATGAATCTAAAATACTCATATTCTGTCATTTTCAGGTCGGAATAACGCTATTTGAGCGAGAAAAGCACAAAATGAACATGTACTGCACTTTTCACACTAACTCAACACGAATTCAAAATAAACCATGCTGTCCTTCAAAAACATGCAAGAATTGATGTTTCTAAAGTGGAAATGTCATTCTATGACAGTTTGACAAATAAATACAAATGAATCTAAAATACTCATATTCTGTCATTTTCAGGTCGGAATAACGCTATTTGAGCGAGAAAAGCACAAAATGAACATGTACTGCACTTTTCACACTAACTCAACACGAATTCAAAATAAACCATGCTGTCCTTCAAAAACATGCAAGAATTGATGTTTCTAATGAACATGTACCTGCACTTTTCACACGAAAACTCAACACGAATTCAAAATAAACCATGCGTCCTTCTTTTGACAAATAAATACAAATGAAAGAGAGAAACGCGCTATCTCAAAGTTGAACATGTACTGCACTTTTCACACTAACTCAACACGAATTCAAATAAACCATGCTGTCCTTCAAAAACATGCAAGAATTGATAATTTCTAAAGTGGAAATGTCATTCTATGACAGTTTGACAAATAAATACAAATGAATCTAAAATACTCATATTCTGTCATTTTCAGGTCGGAATAACGCTATTTGAGCGAGAAAAGCACAAAATGAACATGTACTGCACTTTTCACACTAACTCAACACGAATTCAAAATAAACCATGCTGTCCTTCAAAAACATGCAAGAATTGATGTTTCTAAAGTGGAAATGTCATTCTATGACAGTTTGACAAATAAATACAAATGAATCTAAAATACTCATATTCTGTCATTTTCAGGTCGGAATAACGCTATTTGAGCGAGAAAAGCACAAAATGAACATGTACTGCACTTTTCACACTAACTCAACACGAATTCAAAATAAACCATGCTGTCCTTCAAAAACATGCAAGAATTGATGTTTCTAAAGTGGAAATGTCATTCTATGACAGTTTGACAAATAAATACAAATGAATCTAAAATACTCATATTCTGTCATTTTCAGGTCGGAATAACGCTATTTGAGCGAGAAAAGCACAAAATGAACATGTACTGCACTTTTCACACTAACTCAACACGAATTCAAAATAAACCATGCTGTCCTTCAAAAACATGCAAGAATTGATGTTTCTAAAGTGGAAATGTCATTCTATGACAGTTTGACAAATAAATACAAATGAATCTAAAATACTCATATTCTGTCATTTTCAGGTCGGAATAACGCTATTTGAGCGAGAAAAGCACAAAATGAACATGTACTGCACTTTTCACACTAACTCAACACGAATTCAAAATAAACCATGCTGTCCTTCAAAAACATGCAAGAATTGATGTTTCTAAAGTGGAAATGTCATTCTATGACAGTTTGACAAATAAATACAAATGAATCTAAAATACTCATATTCTGTCATTTTCAGGTCGGAATAACGCTATTTGAGCGAGAAAAGCACAAAATGAACATGTACTGCACTTTTCACACTAACTCAACACGAATTCAAAATAAACCATGCTGTCCTTCAAAAACATGCAAGAATTGATGTTTCTAAAGTGGAAATGTCATTCTATGACAGTTTGACAAATAAATACAAATGAATCTAAAATACTCATATTCTGTCATTTTCAGGTCGGAATAACGCTATTTGAGCGAGAAAAGCACAAAATGAACATGTACTGCACTTTTCACACTAACTCAACACGAATTCAAAATAAACCATGCTGTCCTTCAAAAACATGCAAGAATTGATGTTTCTAAAGTGGAAATGTCATTCTATGACAGTTTGACAAATAAATACAAATGAATCTAAAATACTCATATTCTGTCATTTTCAGGTCGGAATAACGCTATTTGAGCGAGAAAAGCACAAAATGAACATGTACTGCACTTTTCACACTAACTCAACACGAATTCAAAATAAACCATGCTGTCCTTCAAAAACATGCAAGAATTGATGTTTCTAAAGTGGAAATGTCATTCTATGACAGTTTGACAAATAAATACAAATGAATCTAAAATACTCATATTCTGTCATTTTCAGGTCGGAATAACGCTATTTGAGCGAGAAAAGCACAAATGAACATGTACTGCACTTTTCACACTAACTCAACACGAATTCAAAATAAACCATGCTGTCCTTCAAAAACATGCAAGAATTGATGTTTCTAAAGTGGAAATGTCATTCTATGACAGTTTGACAAATAAATACAAATGAATCTAAAATACTCATATTCTGTCATTTTCAGGTCGGAATAACGCTATTTGAGCGAGAAAAGCACAAAATGAACATGTACTGCACTTTTCACACTAACTCAACACGAATTCAAAATAAACCATGCTGTCCTTCAAAAACATGCAAGAATTGATGTTTCTAAAGTGGAAATGTCATTCTATGACAGTTTGACAAATAAATACAAATGAATCTAAAATACTCATATTCTGTCATTTTCAGGTCGGAATAACGCTATTTGAGCGAGAAAAGCACAAAATGAACATGTACTGCACTTTTCACACTAACTCAACACGAATTCAAAATAAACCATGCTGTCCTTCAAAAACATGCAAGAATTGATGTTTCTAAAGTGGAAATGTCATTCTATGACAGTTTGACAAATAAATACAAATGAATCTAAAATACTCATATTCTGTCATTTTCAGGTCGGAATAACGCTATTTGAGCGAGAAAAGCACAAAATGAACATGTACTGCACTTTTCACACTAACTCAACACGAATTCAAAATAAACCATGCTGTCCTTCAAAAACATGCAAGAATTGATGTTTCTAAAGTGGAAATGTCATTCTATGACAGTTTGACAAATAAATACAAATGAATCTAAAATACTCATATTCTGTCATTTTCAGGTCGGAATAACGCTATTTGAGCGAGAAAAGCACAAAATGAACATGTACTGCACTTTTCACACTAACTCAACACGAATTCAAAATAAACCATGCTGTCCTTCAAAAACATGCAAGAATTGATGTTTCTAAAGTGGAAATGTCATTCTATGACAGTTTGACAAATAAATACAAATGAATCTAAAATACTCATATTCTGTCATTTTCAGGTCGGAATAACGCTATTTGAGCGAGAAAAGCACAAAATGAACATGTACTGCACTTTTCACACTAACTCAACACGAATTCAAAATAAACCATGCTGTCCTTCAAAAACATGCAAGAATTGATGTTTCTAAAGTGGAAATGTCATTCTATGACAGTTTGACAAATAAATACAAATGAATCTAAAATACTCATATTCTGTCATTTTCAGGTCGGAATAACGCTATTTGAGCGAGAAAAGCACAAAATGAACATGTACTGCACTTTTCACACTAACTCAACACGAATTCAAAATAAACCATGCTGTCCTTCAAAAACATGCAAGAATTGATGTTTCTAAAGTGGAAATGTCATTCTATGACAGTTTGACAAATAAATACAAATGAATCTAAAATACTCATATTCTGTCATTTTCAGGTCGGAATAACGCTATTTGAGCGAGAAAAGCACAAAATGAACATGTACTGCACTTTTCACACTAACTCAACACGAATTCAAAATAAACCATGCTGTCCTTCAAAAACATGCAAGAATTGATGTTTCTAAAGTGGAAATGTCATTCTATGACAGTTTGACAAATAAATACAAATGAATCTAAAATACTCATATTCTGTCATTTTCAGGTCGGAATAACGCTATTTGAGCGAGAAAAGCACAAAATGAACATGTACTGCACTTTTCACACTAACTCAACACGAATTCAAAATAAACCATGCTGTCCTTCAAAAACATGCAAGAATTGATGTTTCTAAAGTGGAAATGTCATTCTATGACAGTTTGACAAATAAATACAAATGAATCTAAAATACTCATATTCTGTCATTTTCAGGTCGGAATAACGCTATTTGAGCGAGAAAAGCACAAAATGAACATGTACTGCACTTTTCACACTAACTCAACACGAATTCAAAATAAACCATGCTGTCCTTCAAAAACATGCAAGAATTGATGTTTCTAAAGTGGAAATGTCATTCTATGACAGTTTGACAAATAAATACAAATGAATCTAAAATACTCATATTCTGTCATTTTCAGGTCGGAATAACGCTATTTGAGCGAGAAAAGCACAAAATGAACATGTACTGCACTTTTCACACTAACTCAACACGAATTCAAAATAAACCATGCTGTCCTTCAAAAACATGCAAGAATTGATGTTTCTAAAGTGGAAATGTCATTCTATGACAGTTTGACAAATAAATACAAATGAATCTAAAATACTCATATTCTGTCATTTTCAGGTCGGAATAACGCTATTTGAGCGAGAAAAGCACAAAATGAACATGTACTGCACTTTTCACACTAACTCAACACGAATTCAAAATAAACCATGCTGTCCTTCAAAAACATGCAAGAATTGATGTTTCTAAAGTGGAAATGTCATTCTATGACAGTTTGACAAATAAATACAAATGAATCTAAAATACTCATATTCTGTCATTTTCAGGTCGGAATAACGCTATTTGAGCGAGAAAAGCACAAAATGAACATGTACTGCACTTTTCACACTAACTCAACACGAATTCAAAATAAACCATGCTGTCCTTCAAAAACATGCAAGAATTGATGTTTCTAAAGTGGAAATGTCATTCTATGACAGTTTGACAAATAAATACAAATGAATCTAAAATACTCATATTCTGTCATTTTCAGGTCGGAATAACGCTATTTGAGCGAGAAAAGCACAAAATGAACATGTACTGCACTTTTCACACTAACTCAACACGAATTCAAAATAAACCATGCTGTCCTTCAAAAACATGCAAGAATTGATGTTTCTAAAGTGGAAATGTCATTCTATGACAGTTTGACAAATAAATACAAATGAATCTAAAATACTCATATTCTGTCATTTTCAGGTCGGAATAACGCTATTTGAGCGAGAAAAGCACAAAATGAACATGTACTGCACTTTTCACACTAACTCAACACGAATTCAAAATAAACCATGCTGTCCTTCAAAAACATGCAAGAATTGATGTTTCTAAAGTGGAAATGTCATTCTATGACAGTTTGACAAATAAATACAAATGAATCTAAAATACTCATATTCTGTCATTTTCAGGTCGGAATAACGCTATTTGAGCGAGAAAAGCACAAAATGAACATGTACTGCACTTTTCACACTAACTCAACACGAATTCAAAATAAACCATGCTGTCCTTCAAAAACATGCAAGAATTGATGTTTCTAAAGTGGAAATGTCATTGTATGACAGTTTGACAAATGAATCTAAAATACTCATATTCTGTCATTTTCAGGTCGGAATAACGCTATTTGAGCGAGAAAAGCACAAAATGAACATGTACTGCACTTTTCACACTAACTCAACACGAATTCAAAATAAACCATGCTGTCCTTCAAAAACATGCAAGAATTGATGTTTCTAAAGTGGAAATGTCATTGTATGACAGTTTGACAAATGAATCTAAAATACTCATATTCTGTCATTTTCAGGTCGGAATAACGCTATTTGAGCGAGAAAAGCACAAAATGAACATGTACTGCACTTTTCACACTAACTCAACACGAATTCAAAATAAACCATGCTGTCCTTCAAAAACATGCAAGAATTGATGTTTCTAAAGTGGAAATGTCATTCTATGACAGTTTGACAAATAAATACAAATGAATCTAAAATACTCATATTCTGTCATTTTCAGGTCGGAATAACGCTATTTGAGCGAGAAAAGCACAAAATGAACATATACTGCACTTTTCACACTTACTCAACACGAATTCAAAATAAACCATGCTGTCCTTCAAAAACATGCAAGAATTGATGTTTCTAAAGTGGAAATGTCATTCTATGACAGTTTGACAAATAAATACAAATGAATCTAAAATACTCATATTCTGTCATTTTCAGGTCGGAATAACGCTATTTGAGCGAGAAAAGCACAAAATGAACATGTACTGCACTTTTCACACTAACTCAACACGAATTCAAAATAAACCATGCTGTCCTTCAAAAACATGCAAGAATTGATGTTTCTAAAGTGGAAATGTCATTCTATGACAGTTTGACAAATAAATACAAATGAATCTAAAATACTCATATTCTGTCATTTTCAGGTCGGAATAACGCTATTTGAGCGAGAAAAGCACAAAATGAACATGTACTGCACTTTTCACACTAACTCAACACGAATTCAAAATAAACCATGCTGTCCTTCAAAAACATGCAAGAATTGATGTTTCTAAAGTGGAAATGTCATTCTATGACAGTTTGACAAATAAATACAAATGAATCTAAAATACTCATATTCTGTCATTTTCAGGTCGGAATAACGCTATTTGAGCGAGAAAAGCACAAAATGAACATGTACTGCACTTTTCACACTAACTCAACACGAATTCAAAATAAACCATGCTGTCCTTCAAAAACATGCAAGAATTGATGTTTCTAAAGTGGAAATGTTGACAGTTTGACAAATAAATACAAATGAATCTAAAATACTCATATTCTGTCATTTTCAGGTCGGAATAACGCTATTTGAACGAGAAAAGCACAAAATGAACATGTACTGCACTTTTCACACTAACTCAACACGAATTCAAAATAAACCATGCTGTCCTTCAAAAACATGCAAGAATTGATGTTTCTAAAGTGGAAATGTCATTCTATGACAGTTTGACAAATAAATACAAATGAATCTAAAATACTCATATTCTGTCATTTTCAGGTCGGAATAACGCTATTTGAGCGAGAAAAGCACAAAATGAACATGTACTGCACTTTTCACACTAACTCAACACGAATTCAAAATAAACCATGCTGTCCTTCAAAAACATGCAAGAATTGATGTTTCTAAAGTGGAAATGTCATTCTATGACAGTTTGACAAATAAATACAAATGAATCTAAAATACTCATATTCTGTCATTTTCAGGTCGGAATAACGCTATTTGAGCGAGAAAAGCACAAAATGAACATGTACTGCACTTTTCACACTAACTCAACACGAATTCAAAATAAACCATGCTGTCCTTCAAAAACATGCAAGAATTGATGTTTCTAAAGTGGAAATGTCATTCTATGACAGTTTGACAAATAAATACAAATGAATCTAAAATACTCATATTCTGTCATTTTCAGGTCGGAATAACGCTATTTGAGCGAGAAAAGCACAAAATGAACATGTACTGCACTTTTCACACTAACTCAACACGAATTCAAAATAAACCATGCTGTCCTTCAAAAACATGCAAGAATTGATGTTTCTAAAGTGGAAATGTCATTCTATGACAGTTTGACAAATAAATACAAATGAATCTAAAATACTCATATTCTGTCATTTTCAGGTCGGAATAACGCTATTTGAGCGAGAAAAGCACAAAATGAACATGTACTGCACTTTTCACACTAACTCAACACGAATTCAAAATAAACCATGCTGTCCTTCAAAAACATGCAAGAATTGATGTTTCTAAAGTGGAAATGTCATTCTATGACAGTTTGACAAATAAATACAAATGAATCTAAAATACTCATATTCTGTCATTTTCAGGTCGGAATAACGCTATTTGAGCGAGAAAAGCACAAAATGAACATGTACTGCACTTTTCACACTAACTCAACACGAATTCAAAATAAACCATGCTGTCCTTCAAAAACATGCAAGAATTGATGTTTCTAAAGTGGAAATGTCATTCTATGACAGTTTGACAAATAAATACAAATGAATCTAAAATACTCATATTCTGTCATTTTCAGGTCGGAATAACGCTATTTGAGCGAGAAAAGCACAAAATGAACATGTACTGCACTTTTCACACTAACTCAACACGAATTCAAAATAAACCATGCTGTCCTTCAAAAACATGCAAGAATTGATGTTTCTAAAGTGGAAATGTCATTGTATGACAGTTTGACAAATGAATCTAAAATACTCATATTCTGTCATTTTCAGGTCGGAATAACGCTATTTGAGCGAGAAAAGCACAAAATGAACATGTACTGCACTTTTCACACTAACTCAACACGAATTCAAAATAAACCATGCTGTCCTTCAAAAACATGCAAGAATTGATGTTTCTAAAGTGGAAATGTCATTCTATGACAGTTTGACAAATAAATACAAATGAATCTAAAATACTCATATTCTGTCATTTTCAGGTCGGAATAACGCTATTTGAGCGAGAAAAGCACAAAATGAACATGTACTGCACTTTTCACACTAACTCAACACGAATTCAAAATAAACCATGCTGTCCTTCAAAAACATGCAAGAATTGATGTTTCTAAAGTGGAAATGTCATTGTATGACAGTTTGACAAATGAATCTAAAATACTCATATTCTGTCATTTTCAGGTCGGAATAACGCTATTTGAGCGAGAAAAGCACAAAATGAACATGTACTGCACTTTTCACACTAACTCAACACGAATTCAAAATAAACCATGCTGTCCTTCAAAAACATGCAAGAATTGATGTTTCTAAAGTGGAAATGTCATTCTATGACAGTTTGACAAATAAATACAAATGAATCTAAAATACTCATATTCTGTCATTTTCAGGTCGGAATAACGCTATTTGAGCGAGAAAAGCACAAAATGAACATGTACTGCACTTTTCACACTAACTCAACACGAATTCAAAATAAACCATGCTGTCCTTCAAAAACATGCAAGAATTGATGTTTCTAAAGTGGAAATGTCATTCTATGACAGTTTGACAAATAAATACAAATGAATCTAAAATACTCATATTCTGTCATTTTCAGGTCGGAATAACGCTATTTGAGCGAGAAAAGCACAAAATGAACATATACTGCACTTTTCACACTTACTCAACACGAATTCAAAATAAACCATGCTGTCCTTCAAAAACATGCAAGAATTGATGTTTCTAAAGTGGAAATGTCATTCTATGACAGTTTGACAAATAAATACAAATGAATCTAAAATACTCATATTCTGTCATTTTCAGGTCGGAATAACGCTATTTGAGCGAGAAAAGCACAAAATGAACATGTACTGCACTTTTCACACTAACTCAACACGAATTCAAAATAAACCATGCTGTCCTTCAAAAACATGCAAGAATTGATGTTTCTAAAGTGGAAATGTCATTCTATGACAGTTTGACAAATAAATACAAATGAATCTAAAATACTCATATTCTGTCATTTTGAGGTCGGAATAATGCTATTTGAGCGAGAAAAGCACAAAATGAACATATACTGCACTTTTCACACTAACTCAACAGGAATTCAAAATAAACCATGCTGTCCTTCAAAAACATGCAAGACTTGATGTTTCTACAGTGGAATTGTCATTCTCAGACAGTTTGATGCATAAAAACACATGAATCTAAAACCATCACATTCTGTCATTTTCCGGTCAAAATAACGCTATTTGAGCGAGAAAAGCACAAAATGAACATATACTGCACTGTTCACACTAACTCAACACGAATTCAAAATAAACCATGCTGTCCTTCAAAAACATGCAAGAATTGATGTTTCTAAAGTGGAAATGTCATTCTATGACAGTTTGACAAATAAATACAAATTAATCTAAAATACTCATATTCTGTCATTTTCAAGTCAAAATTACGCTATTTGAGCGAGAAAAGCACAAAATGAACATATACTGCACTTTTCACACTAACTCAACACGAATTCAAAATAAACCATGCTGTCCTTCAAAAGCATGCAAGAATTGATGTTTCTAAAGTGGAAATGTCGTTCTATGACAGTTTGACAAATAAATACAAATGAATCTAAAATACTGAGAAAATGACAGAATATGAGTATTTTAGATTCATTTGTATTTATTTGTCAAACTGTCATAGAATGACATTTCCACTTTAGAAACATCAATTCTTGCATGTTTTTGAAGGACAGCATGGTTTATTTTGAATTCGTGTTGAGTTAGTGTGAAAAGTGCAGTATATGTTCATTTTGTGCTTTTCTCGCTCAAATAGCGTTATTCTGACTTGAAAATGACAGAAAACGAGTATTTTAGATTCATTTGTATTTTTTTGTCAAACTGTCATAGAATGACATTTCCACTTCAGAATCATCAATTCTTTCATGTTTTTGAAGGACAGCATGGTTTATTTTGAATTCCTGTTGAGTTAGTGTGAAAAGTGCAGTATATGTTCATTTTGTGCTTTTCTCGCTCAAATAGCGTTATTCTGACTTGAAAATGACAGAAAACGAGTATTTTAGATTCATTTGTATTTTTTTGTCAAACTGTCATAGAATGACATTTCCACTTCAGAATCATCAATTCTTTCATGTTTTTGAAGGACAGCATGGTTTATTTTGAATTCCTGTTGAGTTAGTGTGAAAAGTGCAACATATGTTCATTTTGTGCTTTTCTCGCTCAAATAGCGTTATTTTGACCGGAAAATGACAGAATGTGATTGTTTTAGATTCTTGTGTTTTTATGCATCAAACTGTCTGAGAATGACAATTCCACTGTAGAAACATCAAGTCTTGCATGTTTTTGAAGGACAGCATGGTTTCTTTTGAATTGGTGTTGAGTTAGTGTGAAAAGTGCAGTATATGTTCATTTTGTGCTTTTCTCGCTCAAATAGCGTTATTTTGACTTGAAAATGACAGAACATGAGTATTTTAGATTCATTTGTATTTATTTGTCAAACTGTCATAGAATGACATTTCCACTTTAGAAACATCAATTCTTGCATGTTTTTGAAGGACAGCATGGTTTATTTTGAATTCGTGTTGAGTTAGTGTGAAAAGTGCAGTATATGTTCATTTTGTGCTTTTCTCGCTCAAATAGCGTCTTATTGTGCTTTTCTCGCTCAAATAGCGTTATTCTGACCTGAAAATGACAGAATATGAGTATTTTAGATTCATTTGTATTTATTTGTCAAACTGTCATAGAATGACATTTCCACTTTAGAAACATCAATTCTTGCATGTTTTTGAAGGACAGCATGGTTTATTTTGAATTCCTGTTGAGTTAGTGTGAAAAGTGTTCATTTTGTGCTTTTCTCGCTCCAATAGCGTTATTTTGACCGGAAAATGACAGAATGTCATTATTTTAGATTCATGTGTTTTTATGCATCAAACTGTCTGAGAATGACAATTCCACTGTAGAAACATCAAGTCTTGCATGTTTTTGAAGGACAGCATGGTTTATTTTGAATTCGTGTTGAGTTAGTGTGAAAAGTGCAGTATATGTTCATTTTGTGCTTTTCTCGCTCAAATAGCGTTATTTTGACTTGAAAATGACAGAATGTCCTTGTTTTAGATTCATGTGTTTTTATGCATCAAACTGTCTGAGAATGACAATTCCACTGTAGAAACATCAAGTCTTGCATGTTTTTGAAGGACAGCATGGTTTATTTTGAATTCCTGTTGAGTTAGTGTGAAAAGTGTTCATTTTGTGCTTTTCTCGCTCAAATAGCGTTATTTTGACCGGAAAATGACAGAATATGAGTATTTTAGATTCATTTGTATTTATTTGTCAAACTGTCATAGAATGACATTTCCACTTTAGAAACATCAATTCTTGCATGTTTTTGAAGGACAGCATGGTTTATTTTGAATTCCTGTTGAGTTAGTGTGAAAAGTGTTCATTTTGTGCTTTTCTCGCTCCAATAGCGTTATTTTGACCGGAAAATGACAGAATGTCATTATTTTAGATTCATGTGTTTTTATGTATCAAACTGTCTGAGAATGACAATTCCACTGTAGAAACATCAAGTCTTGCATGTTTTTAAAGGAAAGCATGGTTTATTTTGAATTCGTGTTGAGTTAGTGTGAAAAGTGCAACATATGTTCATTTTGTGATTTTCTCCCTCATTTTGACAGGAAAATCATATGAATGTTACTTTTTAAGATTCATCCTGTCAAGACAACATGAATTCAACAGTAACTTAAACGACGTCAAATTCAGCAATTATGTTGCTGAATGTTGCAACATTTACATTATTTCTCAAGTGGAATTATCATTCTAAAACACGTTGGAGCTTAAAAAACACATGACTATGAAATGGTAACGCTCATCTAATTTCAATGTCAATATCATTATACATGGGCAACAAGAGAACAAAATGAACATGTATTTTTCACAGCAACTGAAAAAAAGTCAAATTAAACAATGTTGTCCTTTAAAAACACTCACATTTGAGTGTTTCTCAGGTGGAATTGACATTCTGAGACAGTGTGACACATAAAAACAAATGAAACTAAAATGGTGACGATCATTTGATTTTACAGTCAAAATCACACTACATGAGCGAGACAAGCACAAATTGAACATTTGTCGTACTTTTCACAGTATCTGAAGAAGACGTCAAATTAAGCCATGCTGTCCTTCATAAACATTCACATTTGAGTATTTCCTTAAATGGTGACGCTCATTTGATTTTACAGTTAAAATCACACTACAAGTGCGAGAAAAGCACAAATTGAACATTTGACGTACTTTTCACAGTATCTGAAGAAGACGTCAAATTAAGCAATTCTGTCCTTCATACACATTCACATTTGAGTGTTTCTAAAGTGAAATTGTCATTCTGACACAGTGGGACACATAAAAACAAATGAATCTTAAATGGTGACGCTCATTTGATTTTACAGTCAACATCGTACTACATGAGTGAAAAGAGCACAACATCAACACTTGTATTTTTCACATTAACTCTAAAGGAAGTCCAAGTAAACCATATTGTCCTTCATAAACATTCACATTTGAGTGTTTTTCAGGTGGAATTATCATTCTGAGACAGTGTGACACATGAAAACAAATGAATCTTAATTGGCGACGCTCATTTGATTTTACAGTCAAAATCACACTACATGAGAGAGCCACGCACAAACTGAACACTTGTCGTAATTCTCAGAGTATCTGAAAAAGAAGTCAAATGAAATAATGCTGTCCTTCATACACATTCACATTTGAGTGTTTCCAAAGTGGAATTGTCATTCCGACACAGTGTGACACATAAAAACAAATGAATCTTAAATGGTGACGCTCATTTGATTTTACAGTCAAAATCACACTACATGAGCGAGAAAAGCACAAATTGAACATTTGTCGTACTTTTCACAGTATCTGAAAAAGAAGTCAAATTAAAACATATTGTCGTTCATAAACATTCACATTTGAGTGTTTCCAAAGTGGAATTGTCATTCTGAGACAGTGTGGCAAATAAAAACAAATGAATCTTAAATGGTGACGCTCATTTGATTTTACAGTCAAAATCACACTACATGAGCGAGCCACACAAAAACTGAACATTTGTCGTACTTTTCACAGTATCTGAAAAAGAAGTCAAATGAAATAATGCTGTCCTTCATACACATTCACATTTGAGTGTTTCTAAAGTGGAATTGTCATTCTGAGACAGTGTGACACATAAAAACAAATGAATCTTAAATGGTGACGCTCATTCGATTTTACAGTCAAAATCACACTACATGAGCCAGCCACACAAAAACTGAACATTTGTCATAGTTTTCACAGTATCTGAAAAAGAAGTCAAATTAAAACATGTTGTCCTTCATAAACATTCAGAGTTGAATGTTTCCAGAGTGGAATTGTCATTCTGAGACAGTGTGACACATAAAAACAAATGAATGTTAAATGGTGACGCTCATTTGATTTTGCAGTCAAAATCACACTACATGAACGAGAAACGAACAAATTGAACATTTGTCGTACTTTTCACAGTATCTGAAAAAGAAGTCAAATTAAAACATATTGTCGTTCATAAACATTCACATTTGAGTGTTTCCAAAGTGGAATTGTCATTCTGAGACAGTGTGACACATGAAAACAAATGAATCTTAAATGGTGACACTCATTTGATTTTACAGTCAACATCGTACTACATGAGCGAGCCACACAAAAACTGAACATTTGTCGTACTTTTCACAGTATCTGAAAAAGAAGTCAAATGAAATAATGCTGTCCTTCATACACATTCACATTTGAGTGTTTCTAAAGTGGAAATGTCATTCTGACACGGTGTGACACATGAAAACAAATGAATCTTAAATGGTGACACTCATTTGATTTTACAGTCAACATCGTACTACATGAGTGATAGGAGTACAACATCAACACTTGTATTTTTCACATTAACTCTGAAGGAAGTCAAATATAAAATGTTTTCCTTCATAAACATTCACAGTTGAATGTTTCCAGAGTGGAATTGTCATTCTGAGACAGTGTGACACATAAAAACAAATGAATCTTAAATGGCGACGATCATTTAATTTTATAGTCAAAATCACACTACATGAGCGAGCCACACAAAAACTGAACATTTGTCGTACTTTTCACAGTATCTGAAAAAGAAGTCAAATGAAATAATGCTGTCCTTCATACACATTCACATTTGAGTGTTTCTAAAGTGGAATTGTCATTCCGACACAGTGTGACACATAAAAACAAATGAATGTTAAATGGTGACGCTCATTTGATTTTGCAGTCAAAATCACACTACATGAACGAGACAAGCACAAATTGAACATTTGTCGTACTTTTCACAGTATCTGAAAAAGAAGTCAAATTAAAACATATTGTCGTTCATAAACATTCACATTTGAGTGTTTCCAAAGTGGAATTGTCATTCTGAGACATTGTGGCACATAAAAACAAATGAATCTTAAATGGTGACACTCATTTGATTTTACAGTCAACATCGTACTACATGAGTGATAGGAGCACAACATCAACACTTGTATTTTTCACATTAACTCTGAAGGAAGTCAAATAAAACATGTTTTCCTTCATAAACATTCACAGTTGAATGTTTCCAGAGTGGAATTGTCATTCTGAGACAGTGTGACACATAAAAACAAATGAATCTTAAATGGCGACGATCATTTGATTTTACAGTCAAAATCAGACTACATGAGCGAGCCACACAAAAACTGAACATTTGTCGTACTTTTCACAGTATCTGAAAAAGAAGTCAAATGAAATAATGCTGTCCTTCATACACATTCACATTTGAGTGTTTCTAAAGTGGAATTGTCATTCCGACACAGTGTGACACATAAAAACAAATGAATGTTAAATGGTGACGCTCATTTGATTTTGCAGTCAAAATCACACTACATGAACGAGACACGAACAAATTGAACATTTGTCGTACTTTTCACAGTATCTGAAAAAGAAGTCAAATTAAAACATATTGTCGTTCATAAACATTCACATTTGAGTGTTTCCAAAGTGGAATTGTCATTCTGAGACAGTGTGGCACATAAAAACAAATGAATCTTAAATGGTGACGCTCATTTGATTTTACAGTCAAAATAACACTACATGAGCGAGCCACACAAAAACTGAACATTTGTCGTACTTTTCACAGTATCTGAAAAAGAAGTCAAATGAAATAATGCTGTCCTTCATACACATTCACATTTGACTGTTTCTAAAGTGGAATTGTCATTCCGACAAAGTGTGACACATAAAAACAAATGAATGTTAAATGGTGACGCTCATTTGATTTTACAGTCAACATCGTACTACATGAGTGATAGGAGCACAACATCAACACTTGTATTTTTCACATTAACTCTGAAGGAAGTCAAATAAAACATGTTTTCCTTCATAAACATTCACAGTTGAATGTTTCCAGAGTGGAATTGTCATTCTGAGACAGTGTGACACATAAAAACAAATGAATCTTAAATGGCGACGATCATTTGATTTTACAGTCAAAATCAGACTACATGAGCGAGCCACACAAAAACTGAACATTTGTCGTACTTTTCACAGTATCTGAAAAAGAAGTCAAATGAAATAATGCTGTCCTTCATACACATTCACATTTGAGTGTTTCTAAAGTGGAATTGTCATTCCGACACAGTGTGACACATAAAAACAAATGAATGTTAAATGGTGACGCTCATTTGATTTTGCAGTCAAAATCACACTACATGAACGAGACACGAACAAATTGAACATTTGTCGTACTTTTCACAGTATCTGAAAAAGAAGTCAAATTAAAACATATTGTCGTTCATAAACATTCACATTTGAGTGTTTCCAAAGTGGAATTGTCATTCTGAGACAGTGTGGCACATAAAAACAAATGAATCTTAAATGGTGACGCTCATTTGATTTTACAGTCAAAATAACACTACATGAGCGAGCCACACAAAAACTGAACATTTGTCGTACTTTTCACAGTATCTGAAAAAGAAGTCAAATGAAATAATGCTGTCCTTCATACACATTCACATTTGACTGTTTCTAAAGTGGAATTGTCATTCCGACAAAGTGTGACACATAAAAACAAATGAATGTTAAATGGTGACGCTCATTTGATTTTACAGTCAAAATCACACTACATGAGCGAGACACGCACAAACTGAACACTTGTCGTAATTCTCAGAGAATCTGAAAAAGAAGTCAAATGAAATAATGCTGTCCTTCATACACATTCACATTTGAGTGTTTCTAAAGTGGAATTGTCATTCTGAGACAGTGTGACACATAAAAACAAATGAATCTTAAATGGTGACACTCATTTGATTTTACAGCCAACATCGTATTACATGAGTGATAGGAGCACAACATCAACACTTGTATTTTTCACATTAACTCTGAAGGAAGTCAAATAAAACATGTTTTCCTTCATAAATATTCACAGTTGAATGTTTCCAAAGTGGAATTGTCATTCTGAGACAGTGTGACACATAAAAACAAATGAATCTTAAATGGTGACGCTCATTCGATTTTACAGTCAAAATCACACTACATGAGCCAGCCACACAAAAACTGAACATTTGTCATACTTTTCACAGTATCTGAAAAAGAAGTCAAATTAAAACATGTTGTCCTTCATAAACATTCAGAGTTGAATGTTTCCAGAGTGGAATTGTCATTCTGAGACAGTGTGACACATAAAAACAAATGAATTATAAATGGTGACGATCATTCGATTTTACAGTCAAAATCACACTACATGAGCGAGCCACACAAAAACTGAACATTTGTCGTTCTTTTCACAGTACCTGAAAAAGAAGTCCATTTAAAACTTATTGTCCTTCATAAACATTCACAGTTGAATGTTTCCAAAGTGGAATTGTCATTCTGAGACAGTGTGACACATAAAAACAAATGAATTATAAATGGTGACGATCATTCGATTTTACAGTCAAAATCACACTACATGAGCGAGCCACACAAAAACTGAACATTTGTCGTAATTTTCACAGTATCTGAAAAAGAAGTCAAATTAAAACATGTTGTCCTTCATAAACATTCACAGTTGAACGTTTCCAGAGTGGAATTGTCATTCTGACACAGTGTGACACATAAAAACAAATGAATCTTAAATGGTGACACTCATTTGATTTTACAGTCAACATCGTACTACATGAGTGATAGGAGTACAACATCAACACTTGTATTTTTCACATTAACTCTGAAGGAAGTCAAATATAACATGTTTTCCTTCATAAACATTCACAGTTGAATGTTTCCAGAGTGGAATTGTCATTCTGAGACAGTGTGACACATAAAAACAAATGAATCTTAAATGGTGACACTCATTTGATTTTACAGCCAACATCGTATTACATGAGTGATAGGAGCACAACATCAACACTTGTATTTTTCACATTAACTCTGAAGGAAGTCAAATAAAACATGTTTTCCTTCATAAACATTCACAGTTGAATGTTTCCAAAGTGGAATTGTCATTCTGAGACAGTGTGACACATAAAAACAAATGAATCTTAAATGGTGACGCTCATTCGATTTTACAGTCAAAATCACACTACATGAGCCAGCCACACAAAAACTGAACATTTGTCATACTTTTCACAGTATCTGAAAAAGAAGTCAAATTAAAACATGTTGTCCTTCATAAACATTCAGAGTTGAATGTTTCCAGAGTGGAATTGTCATTCTGAGACAGTGTGACACATAAAAACAAATGAATTATAAATGGTGACGATCATTCGATTTTACAGTCAAAATCACACTACATGAGCGAGCCACACAAAAACTGAACATTTGTCGTTCTTTTCACAGTACCTGAAAAAGAAGTCCATTTAAAACTTATTGTCCTTCATAAACATTCACAGTTGAATGTTTCCAAAGTGGAATTGTCATTCTGAGACAGTGTGACACATAAAAACAAATGAATTATAAATGGTGACGATCATTCGATTTTACAGTCAAAATCACACTACATGAGCGAGCCACACAAAAACTGAACATTTGTCGTACTTTTCACAGTATCTGAAAAAGAAGTCAAATTAAAACATGTTGTCCTTCATAAACATTCACAGTTGAACGTTTCCAGAGTGGAATTGTCATTCTGACACAGTGTGACACATAAAAACAAATGAATCTTAAATGGTGACGATCATTTGATTTTACAGTCAACATCGTACTACATGAGTGATAGGAGTACAACATCAACACTTGTATTTTTCACATTAACTCTGAAGGAAGTCAAATATAACATGTTTTCCTTCATAAACATTCACAGTTGAATGTTTCCAGAGTGGAATTGTCATTCTGAGACAGTGTGACACATAAAAACAAATGAATCTTAAATGGCGACGATCATTTGATTTTACAGTCAAAATAACACTACATGAGCGAGCCACACAAAAACTGAACATTTGTCGTACTTTTCACAGTATCTGAAAAAGAAGTCAAATGAAATAATGCTGTCCTTCATACACATTCACATTTGAGTGTTTCTAAAGTGGAATTGTCATTCCGACACAGTGTGACACATAAAAACAAATGAATGTTAAATGGTGATGCTCATTTGATTTTGCAGTCAAAATCACACTACATGAACGAGACACGAACAAATTGAACATTTGTCGTACTTTTCACAGTATCTGAAAAAGAAGTCAAATTAAAACATATTGTCGTTCATAAACATTCACATTTGAGTGTTTCCAAAGTGGAATTGTCATTCTGAGACAGTGTGACACATGAAAACAAATGAATCTTAAATGGTGACACTCATTTGATTTTACAGTCAACAACGTACTACATGAGCGAGCCACACAAAAACTGAACATTTGTCGTACTTTACACAGTATCTGAAAAAGAAGTCAAATGAAATAATGCTGTCCTTCATACACATTCACATTTGAGTGTTTCTAAAGTGGAAATGTCATTCTGACACACTGTGACACAAAAAAACAAATGAATCTTAAATGGTGACACTCATTTGATTTTACAGTCAACATCGTACTACATGAGTGATAGGAGTACAACATCAACACTTGTATTTTCCACATTAACTCTGAAGGAAGTCAAATATAACATGTTTTCCTTCATAAACATTCACAGTTGAATGTTTCCAAAGTGGAATTGTCATTCTGAGACAGTGTGACACATAAAAACAAATGAATCTTAAATGGTGACGCTCATTTGATTTTACAGTCAAAATCACACTACATGAGCCAGCCACGCACAAACAGAACACTTGTCATACTTTTCACAGTATCTGAAAAAGAAGTCAAATTAAAACATATTGTCCTTCATAAACATTCACATTTGAGTGTTGCTCAGGTGGAATTGTCATTCTGAGACAGTGTGACACATAAAAACAAATGAATCTTAAATGGTGACGCTCATTTGATTTTACAGTCAAAATCACACTACATGAGCGAGAAAAGCACAAATTGAACATTTGTTGTACTTTTCACAGTATCTGAAAAAGAAGTCAAATTAAAACATGTTGTCCTTCATAAACATTCACAGTTGAACGTTTCCAGAGTGGAATTGTCATTCTGAGACAGTGTGACACATAAAAACAAATGAATCTTAAATGGCGACGATCATTTGATTTTACAGTCAAAATCACACTACATGAGCGAGACACGCACAAACTGAACACTTGTCGTAATTCTCAGAGAATCTGAAAAAGAAGTCAAATGAAATAATGCTGTCCTTCATACACATTCACAGTTGAATGTTTCCAAAGTGGAATTGTCATTCTGAGACAGTGTGACACATAAAAACAAATGAATTTTAAATGGTGACGCTCATTCGATTTTACAGTCAAAATCACACTACATGAGCCAGCCACACAAAAACTGAACATTGTCATACTTTTCACAGTATCTGAAAAAGAAGTCAAATTAAAACATGTTGTCCTTCATAAACATTCAGA
This sequence comes from Chaetodon auriga, assembly GCF_051107435.1. Classification (NCBI taxonomy): domain Eukaryota; kingdom Metazoa; phylum Chordata; class Actinopteri; order Chaetodontiformes; family Chaetodontidae; genus Chaetodon; species Chaetodon auriga. Next base: position 63,929 of record NC_135084.1, read on the forward strand.
GTTGAATGTTTCCAGAGTGGAATTGTCATTCTGAGACAGTGTGACACATAAAAACAAATGAATGTTAAATGGTGACGCTCATTTGATTTTGCAGTCAAAATCACACTACATTAACGAGACACGAACAAATTGAACATTTGTCGTACTTTTCACAGTATCTGAAAAAGAAGTCAAATGAAATAATGCTGTCCTTCATACACATTCACATTTGAGTGTTTCCAAAGTGGAATTGTCATTCTGAGACAGTGTGACACATGAAAACAAATGAATCTTAAATGGTGACACTCATTTGATTTTACAGTCAACATCGTACTACATGAGCGAGCCACACAAAAACTGAACATTTGTCGTACTTTTCACAGTATCTGAAAAAGAAGTCAAATGAAATAATGCTGTCCTTCATACACATTCACATTTGAGTGTTTCTAAAGTGGAATTGTCATTCCGACACAGTGTGACACATAAAAACAAATGAATGTTAAATGGTGACGCTCATTTGATTTTGCAGTCAAAATCACACTACATGAACGAGACAAGCACAAATTGAACATTTGTCGTACTTTTCACAGTATCTGAAAAAGAAGTCAAATTAAAACATATTGTCGTTCATAAGCATTCACATTTGAGTGTTTCTTAGGTGGAAATGTCATTCTGAGACAGTGTGACACATAAAAACAAATGAATCTTAAAAGGTGACACTCGTTTGATTTTACAGTCAACATCGTACTACATGAGTGATAGGAGTACAACATCAACACTTGTATTTTTCACATTAACTCTGAAGGAAGTCAAATATAACATGTTTTCCTTCATAAACATTCACAGTTGAATGTTTCCAGAGTGGAATTGTCATTCTGAGACAGTGTGACACACAAAAACAAATGAATCTTAAATGGTGACGCTCATTCGATTTTACAGTCAAAATCACACTACATGAGCGAGCAGCACAAAAACTGAACATTTGTCGTACTTTTCACAGTATCTGAAAAAGAAGTCAAATGAAATAATGCTGTCCTTCATACACATTCACATTTGAATGTTTCCAGAGTGGAATTGTCATTCTGAGACAGTGTGACACATAAAAACAAATGAATCTTAAATGGTGACGCTCATTTGATCTTACAGTCAAAATCACACTACATGAGCGAGACAAGCACAAATTGAACATTTGTCTTACTTTTCACAGTATTTGAAAAAGAAGTCAAATTAAAACATGTTGTCCTTCATAAACATTCACAGTTGAATGTTTCCAGAGTGGAATTGTCATTCTGAGATAGTGTGACACATAAAAACAGATGAATCTTAAATGAATCTTAAATGGTGACGCTCATTTGATTTTACAGTCAAAATCACACTACATGAGCGAGCCACGCACAAACTGAATACTTGTCGTAATTATCACAGTATCTGAAAAAGAAGTCAAAATTAAAACATATTGTCTTTCATAAACATTCACATTTGAGTGTTTCTTAGGTGGAATTGTCATTCTGAGACAGTGTGACACATAAAAACAAATGAATCTTAAATGGTGACACTCATTTGATTTTACAGTCAAAATCACACTACATGAGCGAAACAAGGACAAATTGAACATTTGTCGTACTTTTCACAGTATCTGAAAAAGAAGTCAAATTAAAACATATTGTCATTCATAAACATTCACATTTGAGTGTTTCTAAAGTGGAATTGTCATTCTGAGACAGTGTGACACATAAAAACAAATGAATCTTAAAAGGCGACACTCGTTTGATTTTACAGTCAACATCGTACTACATGAGTGATAGGAGTACAACATCAACACTTGTATTTTTCACATTAACTCTGAAGGAAGTCAAATATAACATGTTTTCCTTCATAAACATTCACATTTGAGTGTTTCCAAAGTGGAATTGTCATTCTGAGACAGTGTGACACATGAAAACAAATGAATCTTAAATGGTGACACTCATTTGATTTTACAGTCAACAACGTACTACATGAGCGAGCCACACAAAAACTGAACATTTGTCGTACTTTTCACAGTATCTGAAAAAGAAGTCAAATTAAAACATGTTGTCCTTCATAAACATTCACAGTTGAATGTTTCCAGAGTGGAATTGTCATTCTCAGACAGTGTGACACATAAAAACAAATGAATCTTAAATGGTGACGCTCATTCGATTTTACAGTCAAAATCACACTACATGAGCGAGCCACGCACAAACTGAACACTTGTCGTACTTTTCACAGTACCTGAAAAAGAAGTCAAATTAAAACATATTGTCGTTCATAAACATTCACATTTGAGTGTTTCCAAAGTGGAATTGTCATTCTGAGACAGTGTGGCACATAAAAACAAATGAATCTTAAATGGTGACGATCATTCGATTTTACAGTCAAAATCACACTACATGAGCGAGCAGCACAAAAACTGAACATTTGTCGTTCTTTTCACAGTACCTGAAAAAAAAGTCAAATTAAAACTTATTGTCCGTCATCAACATTCACGCTTGAATGTTTCCAAAGTGGAATTGTCATTCTGAGACAGTGTGACACATGAAAACAAATGAACCTTAAATGGTGACACTCATTTGATTTTACAGTCAACATCGTACTACATGAGCGAGCCACACAAAAACTGAACATTTGTCGTACTTTTCACAGTATCTGAAAAAGAAGTCAAATGAAATAATGCTGTCCTTCATACACATTCACATTTGAGTGTTTCTAAAGTGGAAATGTCATTCTGAGACAGTGTGACACATAAAAACAAATGAATCTTAAATGGTGACACTCATTTGATTTTACAGTCAACATCGTACTACATGAGTGATAGGAGCACAACATCAACACTTGTATTTTTCACATTAACTCTGAAGGAAGTCAAATATAACATGTTTTCCTTCATAAACATTCACAGTTGAATGTTTCCAGAGTGGAATTGTCATTCTGAGACAGTGTGACACATAAAAACAAATGAATCTTAAATGGCGACGATCATTTGATTTTACAGTCAAAATCACACTACATGAGCAAGCCACACAAAAACTGAACATTTGTCGTACTTTTCACAGTATCTGAAAAAGAAGTCAAATGAAATAATGCTGTCCTTCATACACATTCACATTTGAGTGTTTCTAAAGTGGAATTGTCATTCTGAGATAGTGTGACACATAAAAACAAATGAATCTTAAATGGTGACGCTCATTTGATCTTACAGTCAAAATCACACTACATGAGCGAGACAAGCACAAATTGAACATTTGTCGTACTTTTCACAGTATCTGAAAAAGAAGTCAAATTAAAACATGTTGTCCTTCATAAACATTCACAGTTGAATGTTTCCAGAGTGGAATTGTCATTCTGAGATAGTGTGACACATAAAAACCAATGAATCTTAAATGGTGACGCTCATTTGATTTTACAGTCAAAATCACACTACATGAGCGAGACAAGCACAAATTGAACATTTGTCGTACTTTTGACAGTATCTGAAAAAGAAGTCAAATTAAAACATGTTGTCCTTCATAAACATTCACAGTTGAATGTTTCCAGAGTGGAATTGTCATTCTGAGATAGTGTGACACATAAAAACAAATGAATCTTAAATGAATCTTAAATGGTGACGCTCATTTGATTTTACAGTAAAAATCACACTACATGAGCGAGCCACGCACAAACTGAACACTTGTCGTAATTATCACAGTATCTGAAAAAGAAGTCAAAATTAAAACATATTGTCTTTCATAAACATTCACATTTGAGTGTTTCTTAGGTGGAATTGTCATTCTGAGACAGTGTGACACATAAAAACAAATGAATCTTAAATGGTGACACTCATTTGATTTTACAGTCAAAATCACACTACATGAGCGAAACAAGGACAAATTGAACATTTGTCGTACTTTTCACAGTATCTGAAAAAGAAGTCAAATGAAATAATGCTGTCCTTCATACACATTCACAGTTGAATGTTTCCAGAGTGGAATTGTCATTCTCAGACAGTGTGACACATAAAAACAAATGAATCTTAAATGGCGACGATCATTTGATTTTACAGTCAAAATCACACTACATGAGCAAGCCACACAAAAACTGAACATTTGTCGTACTTTTCACAGTATCTGAAAAAGAAGTCAAATGAAATAATGCTGTCCTTCATACACATTCACATTTGAGTGTTTCCAGAGTGGAATTGTCATTCCGACACAGTGTGACACATAAAAACAAATGAATCTTAAATGGTAACGCTCATTTGATTTTGCAGTCAAAATCACACTACATGAACGAGACACGAACAAATTCAACATTTGTCGTACTTTTCACAGTATCTGAAAAAGAAGTCAAATTAAAACATGTTGTCCTTCATGAACATTCACAGTTGAATGTTTCCAGAGTGGAATTGTCATTCTGAGATAGTGTGACACATAAAAACCAATGAATCTTAAATGGTGACGCTCATTTGATTTTACAGTCAAAATCACACTACATGAGCGAGACAAGCACAAATTGAACATTTGTCGTACTTTTCACAGTATCTGAAAAAGAAGTCAAATTAAAACATGTTGTCCTTCATACACATTCACAGTTGAATGTTTCCAGAGTGGAATTGTCATTCTGAGATAGTGTGACACATAAAAACAAATGAATCTTAAATGAATCTTAAATGGTGACGCTCATTTGATTTTACAGTCAAAATCACACTACATGAGCGAGCCACGCACAAACTGAACACTTGTCGTAATTATCACAGTATCTGAAAAAGAAGTCAAAATTAAAACATATTGTCCTTCATAAACATTCACAGTTGAATGTTTCCAAAGTGGAATTGTCATTCTGAGACAGTGTGACACATAAAAACAAATGAATTATAAATGGTGACGATCATTCGATTTTACAGTCAAAATCACACTATATGAGCGAGCCACACAAAAACTGAACATTTGTCGTACTTTTCACAGTATCTGAAAAAGAAGTCAAATGAAATAATGCTGTCCTTCATACACATTCACATTTGAGTGTTTCTAAAGTGGAATTGTCATTCTGAGATAGTGTGACACATAAAAACAAATGAATCTTAAATGGTGACGCTCATTTGATTTTACAGTCAAAATCACACTACATGAGCGAGACAAGCACAAATTGAACATTTGTCGTACTTTTCACAGTATCTGAAAAAGAAGTCAAATTAAAACATGTTGTCCTTCATAAACATTCACAGTTGGATGTTTCCAGAGTGGAATTGTCATTCTCAGACAGTGTGACACATAAAAACAAATGAATCTTAAATGGTGACACTCATTCGATTTTACAGTCAAAATCACACTACATGAGCGAGCCACACAAAAACTGACCATTTGTCGTACATTTCACAGTACCTGAAAAAGAAGTCAAATTAAAACATATTGTCGTTCATAAACATTCACATTTGAGTGTTTCCAGAGTGGAATTGTCATTCTGAGATAGTGTGACACATAAAAACAAATGAATCTTAAATGGTGACGCTCATTTGATTTTACAGTCAAAATCACACTACATGAACGAGACAAGCACAAATTGAACATTTGTCGTACTTTTCACAGTATCTGAAAAAGAAGTCAAATTAAAACATGTTGTCCTTCATAAACATTCACAGTTGAATGTTTCCAGAGTGGAATTGTCATTCTGAGATAGTGTGACACATAAAAACAAATGAATCTTAAATGGTGACGCTCATTTGATTTTACAGTCAAAATCACACTACATGAGCAAGACAAGCACAAATTGAACATTTGTCGTACTTTTCACAGTATCTGAAAAAGAAGTCAAATTAAAACATGTTGTCCTTCATAAACATTCACAATTGAATGTTTCCAGAGTGGAATTGTCATTCTGAGATAGTGTGACACATAAAAACAAATGAATCTTAAATGAATCTTAAATGGTGACGCTCATTTGATTTTACAGTCAAAATCACACTACGTGAGCGAGCCACGCACAAACTGAACACTTGTCGTAATTATCACAGTATCTGAAAAAGAAGTCAAAATTAAAACACATTGTCTTTCATAAACATTCACATTTGAGTGTTTCTTAAGTGGAAATGTCAATCCGAGACAGTGTGACACATAAAAACAAATGAATCTTAAATGGTGACGCTCATTTGATTTTACAGTCAAAATCACACTACATGAGCGAGCCACACAAAAACTGAACATTTGTCGTACTTATTACAGTATCTGAAAAAGAAGTCAAATGAAATAATGCTGTCCTTCATACACATTCACATTTGAATGTTTCTAAAGTGGAATTGTCATTCCGACACAGTGTGACACATAAAAACAAAGGAATCTTAAATGGTGACGCTCATTTGATTTTACAGTCAAAATCACACTACATGAACGAGACACGAACAAACTGAACACTTGTTGTAATTCTCATAATATCTGAAAAAGAAGTCAAATGAAATAATGCTGTCCTTCATACACATTCACATTTGAGTGTTTCTAAAGTGGAATTGTCATTCAGACACAGTGTGACACATAAAAACAAATGAATGTTAAATGGTGAAGCTCATTTGATTTTACAGTCAAAATCACACTACATGAGCGTGCCACGCACAAACTGAACACTTGTCGTAATTATCACAGTATCTGAAAAAGAAGTCAAAATTAAAACATATTGTCTTTCATAAACATTCACATTTGAGTGTTTCTTAGGTGGAATTGTCATCCTGAGACAGTGTGAAACATAAAAACAAATGAATCTTAAATGGTGACGCTCATTTGATTTTACAGTCAATATCACACTACATGAACGAGCCACACAAAAACTGAACATTTGTCGTACTTTTCACAGTACCTGAAAAAGAAGTCAAATTAAAACATATTGTCCTTCATAAACATTCATGCTTGAATGTTTCCAAAGTGGAATTGTCATTCTGAGACAGTGTGACACATAAAAACAAATGAATCTTAAATGGTGACGCTCATTTGATTTTACAGTCAAAATCACACTACATGAGCGAGCCACACAAAAACTGAACATTTGTCGTACTTTTCACAGTACCTGAAAAAGAAGTCAAATTAAAACATATTGTCGTTCATAAACATTCACATTTGAGTGTTTCCAAAGTGGAATTGTCATTCTGAGACAGTGTGACACATAAAAACAAATGAATCTTAAATGGTGACGCTCATTTGATTTTACAGTCAAAATCACACTACATGAACGAGACACGAACAAACTGAACACTTGTTGTAATTCTCATAGTATCTGAAAAAGAAGTCAAATGAAATAATGCTGTCCTTCATACACATTCACATTTGAGTGTTTCTAAAGTGGAATTGTCATTCCGACACAGTGTGACACATAAAAACAAATGAATTATAAATGGTGACGATCATTCGATTTTACAGTCAAAATCACACTACATGAGCGAGACAAGCACAAATTGAACATTTGTCGTACTTTTCACAGTATCTGAAAAAGAAGTCAAATTAAAACATGTTGTCCTTCATAAACATTCACAGTTGAATGTTTCCAGAGTGGAATTGTCATTCTCAGACAGTGTGACACATAAAAACAAATGAATCTTAAATGGTGACGCTCATTCGATTTTACAGTCAAAATCACACTACATGAGCGAGCCACACAAAAACTGAACATTTGTCGTACTTTTCACAGTACCTGAAAAAGAAGTCAAATTAAAACATATTGTCGTTCATAAACATTCACATTTGAGTGTTTCCAAAGTGGAATTGTCATTCTGAGACAGTGTGGCACATAAAAACAAATGAATCTTAAATGGTGACGATCATTCGATTTTACAGTCAAAATCACACTACATGAGCGAGCAGCACAAAAACTGAACATTTGTCGTTCTTTTCACAGTACCTGAAAAAAAAGTCAAATTAAAACTTATTGTCCGTCATCAACATTCACGCTTGAATGTTTCCAAAGTGGAATTGTCATTCTGAGACAGTGTGACACATGAAAACAAATGAATCTTAAATGGTGACGCTCATTCGATTTTACAGTCAAAATCACACTACATGAGCGAGCCACGCACAAACTGAACACTTGTCGTAATTATCACAGTATCTGAAAAAGAAGTCAAAATTAAAACATATTGTCCTTCATAAACATTCACAGTTGAATGTTTCCAAAGTGGAATTGTCATTCTGAGACAGTGTGACACATAAAAACAAATGAATTATAAATGGTGACGATCATTCGATTTTACAGTCAAAATCACACTATATGAGCGAGCCACACAAAAACTGAACATTTGTCGTACTTTTCACAGTATCTGAAAAAGAAGTCAAATGAAATAATGCTGTCCTTCATACACATTCACATTTGAGTGTTTCTAAAGTGGAATTGTCATTCTGAGATAGTGTGACACATAAAAACAAATGAATCTTAAATGGTGACGCTCATTTGATTTTACAGTCAAAATCACACTACATGAGCGAGACAAGCACAAATTGAACATTTGTCGTACTTTTCACAGTATCTGAAAAAGAAGTCAAATTAAAACATGTTGTCCTTCATAAACATTCACAGTTGGATGTTTCCAGAGTGGAATTGTCATTTTCAGACAGTGTGACACATAAAAACAAATGAATCTTAAATGGTGACACTCATTCGATTTTACAGTCAAAATCACACTACATGAGCGAGCCACACAAAAACTGACCATTTGTCGTACATTTCACAGTACCTGAAAAAGAAGTCAAATTAAAACATATTGTCGTTCATAAACATTCACATTTGAGTGTTTCCAGAGTGGAATTGTCATTCTGAAATAGTGTGACACATAAAAACAAATGAATCTTAAATGGTGACGCTCATTTGATTTTACAGTCAAAATCACACTACATGAGCGAGACAAGCACAAACTGAACACTTGTCGTAATTATCACAGTATCTGAAAAAGAAGTCAAAATTAAAACACATTGTCTTTCATAAACATTCACATTTGAGTGTTTCTTAGGTGGAAATGTCATTCTGAGACAGTGTGACACATAACAACAAATGAATCTTAAATGGTGACGCTCATTTGATTTCACAGTCAAAATCACACTACATGAGCGAGACAAGCACAAATTGAACACTTGTCGTACTTTTCACAGTACCTGAAAAAGAAGTCAAATTAAAACATGTTGTCCTTCATAAACATTCACAGTTGAATGTTTCCAGAGTGGAATTGTCATTCTGAGATAGTGTGACACATAAAAACAAATGAATCTTAAATGAATCTTAAATGGTGACGCTCATTTGATTTTACAGTCAAAATCACACTACATGAGCGAGACACGCACAAACTGAACACTTGTCATAATTCTCAGAGAATCTGAAAAAGAAGTCAAATGAAATAATGCTGTCCTTCATACACATTCACATTTGAGTGTTTCTAAAGTGGAATTGTCATTCTGAGACAGTGTGACACATAAAAACAAATGAATCTTAAATGGTGACGCTCATTTGATTTTGCAGTCAAAATCACACTACATGAACGAGACACGAATAAATTGAACATTTGTCGTACTTTTCACAGTATCTGAAAAAGAAGTCAAATTAAAACATGTTGTCCTTCATAAACATTCACAGTTGAATGTTTCCAAAGTGGAATTGTCATTCTGAGACAGTGTGACACATAAAAACAAATGAATCATAAATGGTGACGATCATTCGATTTTACAGTCAAAATCACACTACATGAGCGAGACAAGCACAAATTGAACACTTGTCGTACTTTTCACAGTACCTGAAAAAGAAGTCAAATTAAAACATGTTGTCCTTCATAAACATTCACAGTTGAATGTTTCCAGAGTGGAATTGTCATTCTGAGATAGTGTGACACATAAAAACAAATGAATCTTAAATGAATCTTAAATGGTGACGCTCATTTGATTTTACAGTCAAAATCACACTACATGAGCGAGACACGCACAAACTGAACACTTGTCATAATTCTCAGAGAATCTGAAAAAGAAGTCAAATGAAATAATGCTGTCCTTCATACACATTCACATTTGAGTGTTTCTAAAGTGGAATTGTCATTCTGAGACAGTGTGACACATAAAAACAAATGAATCTTAAATGGTGACACTCATTTGATTTTACAGTCAACATCGTACTACATGAGTGATAGGAGCACAACATCAACACTTGTATTTTTCACATTAACTCTGAAGGAAGTCAAATAAAACATGTTTTCCTTCATAAACATTCACAGTTGAATGTTTCCAAAGTGGAATTGTCATTCTGAGACAGTGTGACACATAAAAACAAATGAATCTTAAATGGTGACGCTCATTTGATTTTACAGTCAAAATCACACTACATGAACGAGACACGAACAAACTGAACACTTGTTGTAATTCTCATAATATCTGAAAAAGAAGTCAAATGAAATAATGCTGTCCTTCATACACATTCACATTTGAGTGTTTCTAAAGTGGAATTGTCATTCAGACACAGTGTGACACATAAAAACAAATGAATGTTAAATGGTGAAGCTCATTTGATTTTACAGTCAAAATCACACTACATGAGCGTGCCACGCACAAACTGAACACTTGTCGTAATTATCACAGTATCTGAAAAAGAAGTCAAAATTAAAACATATTGTCTTTCATAAACATTCACATTTGAGTGTTTCTTAGGTGGAATTGTCATCCTGAGACAGTGTGAAACATAAAAACAAATGAATCTTAAATGGTGACGCTCATTTGATTTTACAGTCAATATCACACTAAATGAACGAGCCACACAAAAACTGAACATTTGTCGTACTTTTCACAGTACCTGAAAAAGAAGTCAAATTAAAACATATTGTCCTTCATAAACATTCATGCTTGAATGTTTCCAAAGTGGAATTGTCATTCTGAGACAGTGTGACACATGAAAACAAATGAATCTTAAATGGTGACACTCATTTGATTTTATAGTCAACATCGTACTACATGAGCGAGCCACACAAAAACTGAACATTTGTCGTACTTTTCACAGTATCTGAAAAAGAAGTCAAATGAAATAATGCTGTCCTTCATACACATTCACATTTGAGTGTTTCTAAAGTGGAAATGTCATTCTGATACAGTGTGACACATAAAAACAAATGAATCTTAAATGGTGACACTCATTTGATTTTACAGTCAACATCGTACTAAATGAGTGATAGGAGTACAACATCAACACTTGTATTTTTCACATTAACTCTGAAGGAAGTCAAATATAACATGTTTTCCTTCATAAACATTCACAGTTGAATGTTTCCAGAGTGGAATTGTCTTTCTGAGACAGTGTGACACATAAAAACAAATGAATCTTAAATGGCGACGATCATTTGATTTTACAGTCAAAATCACACTACATGAGCAAGCCACACAAAAACTGAACATTTGTCGTACTTTTCACAGTATCTGAAAAAGAAGTCAAATTAAAACATGTTGTCCTTCATAAACATTCACAGTTGAATGTTTCCAGAGTGGAATTGTCATTCTGAGATAGTGTGACACATAAAAACAAATGAATCTTAAATTAATCTTAAATGGTGACGCTCATTTGATTTTACAGTCAAAATCACACTACATGAGCGAGCCACGCACAAACTGAACACTTGTCGTAATTATCACAGTATCTGAAAAAGAAGTCAAAATTAAAACATATTGTCTTTCATAAACATTCACATTTGAGTGTTTCTTAGGTGGAAATGTCATTCTGAGACAGTGTGACACATAAAAACAAATGAATCTTAAATGGTGACACTCATTTGATTTTACAGTCAAAATCACACTACATGAGCGAAACAAGCACAAATTGAACATTTGTCGTACTTTTCACAGTATCTGAAAAAGAAGTCAAATGAAATAATGCTGTCCTTCATACACATTCACATTTGAGTGTTTCCAAAGTGGAATTGTCATTCCGACACAGTGTGACACATAAAAACAAATGAATCTTAAATGGTGACGCTCATTTGATTTTACAGTCAAAATCACACTACATGAGCGAGCCACGCACAAACTGAACACTTGTCGTACTTTTCACAGTATCTGAAAAAGAAGTCAAAATTAAAACATATTGTCTTTCATAAACATTCACATTTGAGTGTTTCTTAGGTGGAATTGTCATTCTGAGACAGTGTGAAACATAAAAACAAATGAATCATAAATGGTGACGCTCATTTGATTTTACAGTTAAAATCACACTCCATGAGCAAGCCACACAAAAACTGAACATTTGTCGTACTTTTCACAGTATCTGAAAAAGAAGTCAAATGAAATAATGCTGTCCTTCATAAACATTCACATTTGAGTGTTTCTAAAGTGGAATTGTCATTCAGACACAGTGTGACACATAAAAACAAATGAATCTTAAATGGTGACGCTCATTTGATTTTACAGTCAAAATCACACTACATGAGCGAGCCACGCACAAACTCAACACTTGTCGTAATTATCACAGTATCTGAAAAAGAAGTCAAAATTAAAACATATTGTCTTTCATAAACATTCACAGTTGAATGTTTCTTAGGTGGAATTGTCATTCTGAGACAGTGTGACACATAAAAACAAATGAATCTTAAATGGTGACGCTCATTTAATTTTACAGTCAAAATCACACTACATGAGCGAGCCACAGAAAAACTGAACATTTCTCGTTCTTTTCACAGTATCTGAAAAAGAAGTCAAATTAAAACATGTTGTCCTCCATAAACATTCCCAGTTGAATGTTTCCAGAGTGGAATTCTCATTCTGAGATAGTGTGACACATAAAAACAAATGAATCTTAAATGGTGACGCTCATTTGATTTTACAGTCAAAATCACACTACATGAGCGAGCCACGCACAAACTGAACACTTGTCGTAATTATCACAGTATCTGAAAAAGAAGTCAAAATTAAAACATATTGTCTTTCATAAACATGCACATTTGAGTGTTTCTTAGGTGGAATTGTCATTCTGAGACAGTGTGACACATAAAAACAAATGAATCTTAAATGAATCTTAAATGGTGACGCTCATTTGATTTTACAGTCAAAATCACACTACATGAGCGAGCCACGCACAAACTGAGAACTTGTCGTACTTTTCACAGTATCTGAAAAAGAAGTCAAATTAAAACATATTGTCCTTCATAAACATTCACATTTGAGTGTTTCCAAAGTGGAAATGTAATTCTGAGACAGTGTGACACATAAAAACAAATGAATCTTAAATGGTGACGCTCATTTGATTTTACAGTCAAAATCACACTACATGAGCGAGCCACACAAAAACTGAACATTTGTCCTACTTTTCACGGTATCTGAAAAAGAAGTCAAATGGAATAATGCTGTCCTTCATACACATTCACATTTGAGTGTTTCTAAAGTGGAATTGTCATTCCGACACAGTGTGACACATAAAAACAAATGAATCTTAAATGAATCTTAAATGGTGACGCTCATTTGATTTTACAGTCAAAATCACACTACATGAGCGAGCCACGCACAAACTGAGAACTTGTCGTACTTTTCACAGTATCTGAAAAAGAAGTCAAATTAAAACATATTGTCGTTCATAAACATTCACATTTGAGTGTTTCCAAAGTGGAATTGTCATTCTGAGACAGTGTGACCACATCAAAACAAATGAATCTTAAATGGTGACGCTCATTTGATTTTACAGTCAAAATCACACTACATGAACGAGACATGAACAAACTGAACACTTGTTGTAATTCTCACAGTATCTGAAAAAGAAGTCAAATGAAATAATGCTGTCCTTCATACACATTCACATTTGAGTGTTTCTAAAGTGGAATTGTCATTCCGACACAGTGTGACACATGAAAACAAATAAATCTTAAATGGTGACGCTCATTTGATTTTACAGTCAAAATCACACTACATGAGCGAGACAAGCACAAATTGAACATTTGTCGTACTTTTCACAGTATATGAAAAAGAAGTCAAATTAAAACATGTTGTCCTTCATAAACATTCACAGTTGAATGTTTCCAGAGTGGAATTGTCATTCTGAGACAGTGTGACACATAAAAACAAATGAATCTTAAATGGTGACGCTCATTTGATTTTACAGTCAAAATCACACTACATGAGCGAGCCACACAAAAACTGAACATTTGTCGTACTTTTCACAGTATCTGAAAAAGAAGTCAAATGAAATAATGCTGTCCTTCATACACATTCACATTTGAGTGTTTCTAAAGTGGAATTGTCATTCCGACACAGTGTGACACATAAAAACAAATGAATCTTAAATGGTGACGCTCATTTGATTTTACAGTCAAAATCACACTACATGAACGAGACACGAACAAACTGAACACTTGTCGTAATTATCACAGTATCTGAAAAAGAAGTCAAAATTAAAACATATTGTCTTTCATAAACATTCACATTTGAGTGTTTCTTAGGTGGAATTGTCATTCTGAGACAGTGTGACACATAAAAACAAATGAATCTTAAATGGTGACGCTCATTTGATTTTACAGTCCAAATCACACTACATGAGCGAGACAAGCACAAATTGAACATTTGTCGTACTTTTCACAGTATCTGAAAAAGAAGTCAAATGAAATAATGCTGTCCTTCATACACATTCACATTTGAGTGTTTCTAAAGTGGAATTGTCATTCTGAGATAGTGTGACACATAAAAACAAATGAATCTTAAATGGTGACACTCATTTGATTTTACAGTTAAAATCACACTACATGAGCGAGACAAGCACAAATTGAACATTTGTCATACTTTTCACAGTATCTGAAAAAGAAGTCAAATTAAAACATGTTGTCCTTCATAAACATTCACAGTTGAATGTTTCCAGAGTGGAATTGTCATTCTGAGATAGTGTGACACATAAAAACAAATGAATCTTAAATGAATCTTAAATGGTGACGCTCATTTGATTTTACAGTCAAAATCACACTACATGAGCGAGCCACACAAAAACTGAACATTTGTCGTACTTTTCACATTATCTGAAAAAGAAGTCAAATGAAATAATGCTGTCCTTCAAACACATTCACATTTGAGTGTTTCTAAAGTGGAATTGTCATTCTGAGATAGTGTGACACATAAAAACAAATGAATCTTAAATGGTGATGCTCATTTGATTTTACAGTTAAAATCACACTACAAGAGCGAGAAAAGCACAAATTGAACATTTGTCGTACTTTTCACAGTATCTGAAAAAGAAGTCACATTAAAACATGCTGTCCTTCATACACATTCACATTTGAGTGTTTCTCAGGTGGAATTGTCATTCTGAGACTCTGACACATAAAAACAAATTAATCTTAAATGGTGACGCTCATTTGATTTTACAGTTAAAATCACACTACAAGAGCGAGAAAAGCACAAATTGAACATTTGTCGTACTTTTCACAGTATCTGAAAAAGAAGTCAAATGAAATAATGCTGTCCTTCATACACATTCATATTTGAGTGTTCCTGAAGTGGAATTGTCATTCTGAGATAGTGTGACACATAAAAACAAATGAATCTTAAATGAATCTTAAATGGTGACGCTCATTTGATTTTACAGTCAAAATCACACTACATGAGAGAGCCACGCACAAACTGAACCTTTGTCGTACTTTTCACAGTATCTGAAAAAGAAGTCAAATGAAATAATGCTGTCCTTCATACACATTCACATTTGAGTGTTTCCAAAGTGGAATTGTCATTCTGAGACAGTGTGACACATAAAAACAAATGAATCTTAAATGGTGACACTCGTTTGATTTTACAGTCAACATCGTACTACATGAGCGATAGGAGCACAACATCAACACTTGTATTTTTCACATTAACTCTGAAGGAAGTCAAATAAAACATGTTTTCCTTCATAAACATTCACAGTTGAATGTTTCCAAAGTGGAATTGTCATTCTGAGACAGTGTGACACATAAAAACAAATGAATCTTAAAAGGTGACGCTCATTCGATTTTACAGTCAAAATCACACTACATGAGCCAGCCACACAAAAACTGAACATTTGTTGTACTTTTCACAGTATCTGAAAAAGAAGTCAAATTAAAACATGTTGTCCTTCATAAACATTCAGAGTTGAATGTTTCCAGAGTGGAATTGTCATTCTGAGACAGTGTGACACATAAAAACAAATGAATCATGAATGGTGACGATCATTCGATTTTACAGTCAAAATCACACTACATGAGCGAGCCACACAAAAACTGAACATTTGTCGTTCTTTTCACAGTACCTGAAAAAGAAGTCAAATTAAAACTTATTGTCCTTCATAAACATTCACGCTTGAATGTTTCCAAAGTGGAATTGTCATTCTGAGACAGTGTGACACATGAAAACAAATGAATCTTAAATGGTGACGCTCATTCGATTTTACAGTCAAAATCACACTACATGAACGAGACACGAACAAACTGAACACTTGTTGTAATTCTCATAGTATCTGAAAAAGAAGTCAAATGAAATAATGCTGTCCTTCATAAACATTCACAGTTGAATGTTTCCAAAGTGGAATTGTCATTCTGAGACAGTGTGACACATAAAAACAAATGAATCTTAAATGGTGACGCTCATTCGATTTTACAGTCAAAATCACACTACATGAGCGAGCCACACAAAAACTGAACATTTGTCGTACTTTTCACAGTATCTGAAAAAGAAGTCAAATGAAATAATGCTGTCCTTCATACACATTCACATTTGAGTGTTTCTAAAGTGGAATTGTCATTCCGACACAGTGTGACACATAAAAACAAATGAATGTTAAATGGTGACGCTCATTTGATTTTGCAGTCAAAATCACACTACATGAACGAAACACTAACAAATTGAACATTTGTCGTACTTTTCACATTATCTGAAAAAGAAGTCAAATGAAATAATGCTGTCCTTCATACACATTCACATTTGAGTGTTTCTAAAGTGGAATTGTCATTCTGAGATAGTGTGACACATAAAAACAAATAAATCTTAAATGGTGATGCTCATTTGATTTTACAGTTAAAATCACACTACAAGAGCGAGAAAAGCACAAATTGAACATTTGTCGTACTTTTCACAGTATCTGAAAAAGAAGTCACATTAAAACATATTGTCGTTCATAAACATTCACATTTGAGTGTTTCCAAAGTGGAATTGTCATTCTGAGACAGTGTGGCACATAAAAACAAATGAATCTTAAATGGTGACGCTCATTTGATTTTACAGTCAAAATCACACTACATGAGCGAGCCACACAAAAACTGAACATTTGTTGTACTTTTCACAGTATCTGAAAAAGAAGTCAAATTAAAACATGTTGTCCTTCATAAACATTCACAGTTGAATGTTTCCAGAGTGGAATTGTCATTCTGAGACAGTGTGACACATAAAAACAAACGAATCTTAAATGGTGACGCTCATTCGATTTTACAGTCAAAATCACACTACATGAGCGAGCCACACAAAAACTGAACATTTGTTGTACTTTTCACAGTATCTGAAAAAGAAGTCAAATTAAAACATGTTGTCCTTCATAAACATTCACAGTTGAATGTTTCCAAAGTGGAATTGTCATTCTGAGACAGTGTGACACATAAAAACAAATGAATCTTAAATGAATCTTAAATGGTGACGCTCATTTGATTTTACAGTCAAAATCACACTACATGAGCGAAACAAGGACAAATTGAACATTTGTCGTACTTTTCACAGTATCTGAAAAAGAAGTCAAATGAAATAATGCTGTCCTTCATACACATTCACATTTGAGTGTTTCTAAAGTGGAATTGTCATTCTGAGATAGTGTGACACATAAAAACAAATGAATCTTAAATGGTGACGCTCATTTGATTTTACAGTCAAAATCACACTACATGAGCGAGACAAGCACAAATTGAACATTTGTCGTACTTTTCACAGTATCTGAAAAAGAAGTCAAATTAAAACATGTTGTCCTTCATAAACATTCACAGTTGAATGTTTCCAGAGTGGAATTGTCATTCTGAGACAGTGTGACACATAAAAACAAATGAATCTTAAATGGTGACGCTCATTCGATTTTACAGTCAAAATCACACTACATGAGCGAGCCACACAAAAACTGAACATTTGTCGTACTTTTCACAGTACCTGAAAAAGAAGTCAAATTAAAATATATTGTCCTTCATAAACATTGACATTTGAGTATTTCCAAAGTGGAATTGTCATTCTGAGACAGTGTGACACATAAAAACAAATGAATCTTAAATGGTGACGCTCATTTGATTTTACAGTCAAAATCACACTACATGAGCGAGCCACGCACAAACTGAACACTTGTCGTAATTATCACAGTATCTGAAAAAGAAGTCAAAATTAAAACATATTGTCTTTCATAAACATTCACATTTGAGTGTTTCTTAGGTGGAAATGTCATTCTGAGACAGTGTGACACATAAAAACAAATGAATCTTAAATGGTGATGCTCATTTGATTTTACAGTCAAAATCACACTACATGAGCGAAACAAGCACAAATTGAACATTTGTCGTACTTTTCACAGTATCTGAAAAAGAAGTCAAATGAAATAATGCTGTCCTTCATACACATTCACCTTTGAGTGTTTCTTAGGTGGAATTGTCATTCTGAGACAGTGTGACACATAAAAACAAATGAATCTTAAATGGTGACGCTCATTTGATTTTACAGTCAAAATCACACTACATTAGCGAGACAAGCACAAATTGAACATTTGTCGTACTTTTCACAGTATCTGAAAAAGAAGTCAAATGAAATAATGCTGTCCTTCATACACATTCACATTTGAGTGTTTCTAAAGTGGAATTGTCATTCCGACACAGTGTGACACATAAAAACAAATGAATCTTAAATGGTGACGCTCATTCGATTTTACAGTCAAAATCACACTACATGAGCGAGCCACACAAAAACTGAACATTTGTCGTACTTTTCACAGTATCTGAAAAAGAAGTCAAATGAAATAATGCTGTCCTCAATACACATTCACATTTGAGTGTTTCTAAAGTGGAATTGTCATTCTCAGACAGTGTGACACATAAAAATAAATGAATCTTAAATGGTGACGATCATTTGATTTTACAGTCAATATCACACTACATGAACGAGCCACACAAAAACTGAACATTTGTCGTACTTTTCACAGTATCTGAAAAAGAAGTCACATTAAAACATGTTGTCCTTCATAAACATTCACATTTGAGTGTTTCTCAGGTGGAATTGTCATTCTGAGACAGTGTGACACATAAAAACAAATGAATCTTAAATGGTGACGCTCATTTGATTTTACAGTCAAAATCACACTACATGAGTGAGACAAGCACAAATTGAACATTTGTCGTACTTTTCACAGTATCTGAAAAAGAAGTCAAATTAAAACATATTGTCGTTCATAAACATTCACATTTGAGTGTTTCCAAAGTGGAATTGTCATTCTGAGACAGTGTGGCACATAAAAACAAATGAATCTTAAATGGTGACGCTCATTTGATTTTACAGTCAAAATCACACTACATGAGCGAGCCACACAAAAACTGAACATTTGTCGTACTTTTCACAGTATCTGAAAAAGAAGTCAAATGAAATAATGCTGTCCTTCATACACATTCACATTTGAGTGTTTCTTAAGTGGAATTGTCATTCCGACACAGTGTGACACATAAAAACAAATGAATCTTAAATGGTGACGATCATTTGATTTTACAGTCAATATCACACTACATGAACGAGCCACACAAAAACTGAACATTTGTCGTACTTTTCACAGTATCTGAAAAAGAAGTCACATTAAAACATGTTGTCTTTCATAAACATTCACATTTGAGTGTTTCTCAGGTGGAATTGTCATTCTGAGACTCTGACACATAAAAACAAATGAATCTTAAATGGTGACGCTCATTTGATTTTACAGTTAAAATCACACTACAAGAGCGAGAAAAGCACAAATTGAACATTTGTCGTACTTTTCACAGTATCTGAAAAGGAAGTCAAATGAAATAATGCTGTCCTTCATACACATTCATATTTGAGTGTTCCTAAAGTGGAATTGTCATTCTGAGATAGTGTGACACATAAAAACAAATGAATCTTAAATGAATCTTAAATGGTGACGCTCATTTGATTTTACAGTCAAAATCACACTACAGGAGAGAGCCACGCACAAACTGAACATTTGTCGTACTTTTCACAGTATCTGAAAAAGAAGTCAAATGAAATAATGCTGTCCTTCATACACATTCACATTTGAGTGTTTCTAAAGTGGAATTGTCATTCCGACACAGTGTGACACATAAAAACAAATGAATGTTAAATGGTGACGCTCATTTGATTTTGCAGTCAAAATCACACTACATGAACGAAACACTAACAAATTGAACATTTGTCGTACTTTTCACATTATCTGAAAAAGAAGTCAAATGAAATAATGCTGTCCTTCATACACATTCACATTTGAGTGTTTCTAAAGTGGAATTGTCATTCTGAGATAGTGTGACACATAAAAACAAATGAATCTTAAATGGTGATGCTCATTTGATTTTACAGTTAAAATCACACTACAAGAGCGAGAAAAGCACAAATTGAACATTTGTCGTACTTTTCACAGTATCTGAAAAAGAAGTCACATTAAAACATGTTGTCGTTCATAAACATTCACATTTGAGTGTTTCCAAAGTGGAATTGTCATTCTGAGACAGTGTGGCAAATAAAAACAAATGAATCTTAAATGGTGACGCTCGTTCGATTTTACAGTCAAAATCACACTACATGAGCCAGCCACACAAAAACTGAACATTTGTTGTACTTTTCACAGTATCTGAAAAAGAAGTCAAATTAAAACATGTTGTCCTTCATAAACATTCACAGTTGAATGTTTCCAGAGTGGAATTGTCATTCTCAGACAGTGTGACACATAAAAACAAATGAATCTTAAATGGTGACGCTCATTCGATTTTACAGTCAAAATCACACTACATGAGCGAGCCACACAAAAACTGAACATTTGTCGTACTTTTCACAGTACCTGAAAAAGGAGTCAAATTAAAACATATTGTCGTTCATAAACATTCACATTTGAGTGTTTCCAAAGTGGAATTGTCATTCTGAGACAGTGTGGCACATAAAAACAAATGAATCTTAAATGGTGACGCTCATTTGATTTTACAGTCAAAATCACACTACATGAGCGAGCCACACAAAAACTGAACATTTGTCGTACTTTTCACAGTATCTGAAAAAGAAGTCAAATGAAATAATGCTGTCCTTCATACACATTCACATTTGAGTGTTTCTAAAGTGGAATTGTCATTCTGAGATAGTGTGACACATAAAAACAAATGAATCTTAAATGGTGACGCTCATTTGATTTTACAGTCAAAATCACACTACATGAGCGAGACAAGCACAAATTGAACATTTGTCGTACTTTTCACAGTATCTGAAAAAGAAGTCAAAATAAAACATGTTGTCCTCCATACACATTCACAGTTGAATGTTTCCAGAGTGGAATTGTCATTCTGAGATAGTGTGACACATAAAAACAAATGAATCTTAAATGGTGACGCTCATTTGATTTTACAGTCAAAATCACACTACATGAGCGAGCCACGCACAAACTGAACACTTGTCGTAATTATCACAGTATCTGAAAAAGAAGTCAAATGAAATAATGCTGTCCTTCATACACATTCACATTTGAGTGTTTCTAAAGTGGAATTGTCATTCCGACACAGTGTGACACATAAAAACAAATGAATCTTAAATGGTGACGCTCATTTGATTTTACAGTCAAAATCACACTACATGAGCGAGCCACACAAAAACTGAACATTTGTCGTACTTTTCACAGTATCTGAAAAAGAAGTCAAATGAAATAATGCTGTCCTTCATACACATTCACATTTGAGTGTTTCTCAGGTGGAATTGTCATTCTGAGACAGTGTGACACATAAAAACAAATGAATCTTAAATGGTGACGCTCATTTGATTTTACAGTCAAAATCACACTACATGAGTGAGACAAGCACAAATTGAACATTTGTCGTACTTTTCACAGTATCTGAAAAAGAAGTCAAATTAAAACATATTGTCGTTCATAAACATTCACATTTGAGTGTTTCCAAAGTGGAATTGTCATTCTGAGACAGTGTGGCACATAAAAACAAATGAATCTTAAATGGTGACGCTCATTTGATTTTACAGTCAAAATCACACTACATGAGTGAGACAAGCACAAATTGAACATTTGTCGTACTTTTCACAGTATCTGAAAAAGAAGTCACATTAAAACATGTTGTCCTTCATAAACATTCACATTTGAGTGTTTCTCAGGTGGAATTGTCATTCTGAGACAGTGTGACACATAAAAACAAATGAATCTTAAATGGTGACGCTCATTTGATTTTACAGTCAAAATCACACTACATGAGTGAGACAAGCACAAATTGAACATTTGTCGTACTTTTCACAGTATCTGAAAAAGAAGTCAAATTAAAACATATTGTCGTTCATAAACATTCACATTTGAGTGTTTCCAAAGTGGAATTGTCATTCTGAGACAGTGTGGCACATAAAAACAAATGAATCTTAAATGGTGACGCTCATTTGATTTTACAGTCAAAATCACACTACATGAGCGAGCCACACAAAAACTGAACATTTGTCGTACTTTTCACAGTATCTGAAAAAGAAGTCAAATGAAATAATGCTGTCCTTCATACACATTCACATTTGAGTGTTTCTTAAGTGGAATTGTCATTCCGACACAGTGTGACACATAAAAACAAATGAATCTTAAATGGTGACGATCATTTGATTTTACAGTCAATATCACACTACATGAACGAGCCACACAAAAACTGAACATTTGTCGTACTTTTCACAGTATCTGAAAAAGAAGTCACATTAAAACATGTTGTCTTTCATAAACATTCACATTTGAGTGTTTCTCAGGTGGAATTGTCATTCTGAGACTCTGACACATAAAAACAAATGAATCTTAAATGGTGACGCTCATTTGATTTTACAGTTAAAATCACACTACAAGAGCGAGAAAAGCACAAATTGAACATTTGTCGTACTTTTCACAGTATCTGAAAAGGAAGTCAAATGAAATAATGCTGTCCTTCATACACATTCATATTTGAGTGTTCCTAAAGTGGAATTGTCATTCTGAGATAGTGTGACACATAAAAACAAATGAATCTTAAATGAATCTTAAATGGTGACGCTCATTTGATTTTACAGTCAAAATCACACTACAGGAGAGAGCCACGCACAAACTGAACATTTGTCGTACTTTTCACAGTATCTGAAAAAGAAGTCAAATGAAATAATGCTGTCCTTCATACACATTCACATTTGAGTGTTTCTAAAGTGGAATTGTCATTCCGACACAGTGTGACACATAAAAACAAATGAATGTTAAATGGTGACGCTCATTTGATTTTGCAGTCAAAATCACACTACATGAACGAAACACTAACAAATTGAACATTTGTCGTACTTTTCACATTATCTGAAAAAGAAGTCAAATGAAATAATGCTGTCCTTCATACACATTCACATTTGAGTGTTTCTAAAGTGGAATTGTCATTCTGAGATAGTGTGACACATAAAAACAAATGAATCTTAAATGGTGATGCTCATTTGATTTTACAGTTAAAATCACACTACAAGAGCGAGAAAAGCACAAATTGAACATTTGTCGTACTTTTCACAGTATCTGAAAAAGAAGTCACATTAAAACATGTTGTCGTTCATAAACATTCACATTTGAGTGTTTCCAAAGTGGAATTGTCATTCTGAGACAGTGTGGCAAATAAAAACAAATGAATCTTAAATGGTGACGCTCGTTCGATTTTACAGTCAAAATCACACTACATGAGCCAGCCACACAAAAACTGAACATTTGTTGTACTTTTCACAGTATCTGAAAAAGAAGTCAAATTAAAACATGTTGTCCTTCATAAACATTCACAGTTGAATGTTTCCAGAGTGGAATTGTCATTCTCAGACAGTGTGACACATAAAAACAAATGAATCTTAAATGGTGACGCTCATTCGATTTTACAGTCAAAATCACACTACATGAGCGAGCCACACAAAAACTGAACATTTGTCGTACTTTTCACAGTACCTGAAAAAGGAGTCAAATTAAAACATATTGTCGTTCATAAACATTCACATTTGAGTGTTTCCAAAGTGGAATTGTCATTCTGAGACAGTGTGGCACATAAAAACAAATGAATCTTAAATGGTGACGCTCATTTGATTTTACAGTCAAAATCACACTACATGAGCGAGCCACACAAAAACTGAACATTTGTCGTACTTTTCACAGTATCTGAAAAAGAAGTCAAATGAAATAATGCTGTCCTTCATACACATTCACATTTGAGTGTTTCTAAAGTGGAATTGTCATTCTGAGATAGTGTGACACATAAAAACAAATGAATCTTAAATGGTGACGCTCATTTGATTTTACAGTCAAAATCACACTACATGAGCGAGACAAGCACAAATTGAACATTTGTCGTACTTTTCACAGTATCTGAAAAAGAAGTCAAAATAAAACATGTTGTCCTCCATACACATTCACAGTTGAATGTTTCCAGAGTGGAATTGTCATTCTGAGATAGTGTGACACATAAAAACAAATGAATCTTAAATGGTGACGCTCATTTGATTTTACAGTCAAAATCACACTACATGAGCGAGCCACGCACAAACTGAACACTTGTCGTAATTATCACAGTATCTGAAAAAGAAGTCAAAATTAAAACATATTGTCTTTCATAAACATTCACATTTGAGTGTTTCTTAGGTGGAATTGTCATTCTGAGGCAGTGTGAAACATAAAAACAAATGAATCTTAAATGGTGACGCTCATTTGATTTTACAGTTAAAATCACACTACATGAGCGAGCCACGCACAAACTGAACACTTGTCGTAATTTCACAGTACCTGAAAAAGAAGTCAAATTAAAACATATTGTCCTTCATAAACATTGACATTTGAGTATTTCCAAAGTGGAATTGTCATTCTGAGACAGTGTGACACATAAAAACAAATGAATCTTAAATGGTGACGCTCATTTGATTTTACAGTCAAAATCACACTACATGAGCGAGCCACACAAAAACTGAACATTTGTCGTACTTTTCACAGTATCTGAAAAAGAAGTCAAATGAAATAATGCTGTCCTTCATACACATTCACATTTGAGTGTTTCTAAAGTGGAATTGTCATTCAGACACAGTGTGACACATAAAAACAAATGAATCTTAAATGGTGACGCTCATTTGATTTTACAGTCAAAATCACACTACATGAGCGAGCCACGCACAAACTGAACACTTGTCGTAATTATCACAGTATCTGAAAAAGAAGTCAAAATTAAAACATATTGTCTTTCATAAACATTCACATTTGAGTGTTTCTTAGGTGGAAATGTCATTCTGAGACAGTGTGACACATAAAAACAAATGAATCTTAAATGGTGATGCTCATTTGATTTTACAGTCAAAATCACACTACATGAGCGAAACAAGCACAAATTGAACATTTGTCGTACTTTTCACAGTATCTGAAAAAGAAGTCAAATGAAATAATGCTGTCCTTCATACACATTCACATTTGAGTGTTTCCAAAGTGGAATTGTCATTCCGACACAGTGTGACACATAAAAACAAATGAATCTTAAATGTTGACGCTCATTTGATTTTACAGTCAAAATCACACTACATGAGCGAGACACGCACAAACTGAACACTTGTCGTTATTCTCAGAGAATCTGAAAAAGAAGTCAAATGAAATAATGCTGTCCTTCATACACATTCACATTTGAGTGTTTCTAAAGTGGAATTGTCATTCTGAGACAGTGTGACACATAAAAACAAATGAATCTTAAATGGTGACACTCGTTTGATTTTACAGTCAACATCGTACTACATGAGCGATAGGAGCACAACATCAACACTTGTATTTTTCACATTAACTCTGAAGGAAGTCAAATAAAACATGTTTTCCTTCATAAAATTCACAGTTGAATGTTTCCAAAGTGGAATTGTCATTCTGAGACAGTGTGGCACATAAAAACAAATGAATCTTAAATGGTGACGCTCATTTGATTTTACAGTCAAAATCACACTACATGAGCCAGCCACACAAAAACTGAACATTTGTTGTACTTTTCACAGTATCTGAAAAAGAAGTCAAATTAAAACATGTTGTCCTTCATAAACATTCACAGTTGAATGTTTCCAGAGTGGAATTGTCATTCTGAGACAGTGTGACACATAAAAACAAATGAATCATAAATGGTGACGATCATTCGATTTTACAGTCAAAATCACACTACATGAGCGAGCCACACAAAAACTGAACATTTGTCGTTCTTTTCACAGTACTTGAAAAAGAAGTCAAATTAAAACTTATTGTCCTTCATAAACATTCACGCTTGAATGTTTCCAAAGTGGAATTGTCATTCTGAGACAGTGTGACACATAAAAACAAATGAATCTTAAATGGTGACGCTCATTCGATTTTACAGTCAAAATCACACTACATGAGCGAGCCACACAAAAACTGAACATTTGTCGTACTTTTCACAGTATCTGAAAAAGAAGTCAAATTAAAACATGTTGTCCTTCATAAACATTCAAAGTTGAATGTTTCCAGAGTGGAATTGTCATTCTGAGATAGTGTGACACATAAAAACAAATGAATCTTAAATGAATCTTAAATGGTGACGCTCATTTGATTTTACAGTCAAAATCACAATACATGAGCGAGCCACGCACAAACTGAACACTTGTCGTAATTATCACAGTATCTGAAAAAGAAGTCAAAATTAAAACATATTGTCTTTCATAAACATTCACATTTGAGTGTTTCTTAGGTGGAATTGTCATTCTGAGACAGTGTGACACATAAAAACAAATGAATCTTAAATGGTGACGCTCATTTGATTTTACAGTCAAAATCACACTACATGAGTGAGACACACAAAAACAGAAAATTTGTCGTACTTTTCACAGTATCTGAAAAAGAAGTCAAATTAAAACATGTTGTCCTTCATAAACATTCACAGTTGAATATTTCCAGAGTGGAATTGTCATTCTGAGACAGTGTGACACATAAAAACAAATGAATCATAAATGGTGACGATCATTCGATTTTACAGTCAAAATCACACTACATGAGCGAGCCACAGAAAAACTGAACATTTGTCGTTCTTTTCACAGTACCTGAAAAAGAAGTCAAATTAAAACATGTTGTCGTTCATAAACATTCACATTTGAGTGTTTCCAAAGTGGAATTGTCATTCTGAGACAGTGTGGCACATAAAAACAAATGAATCTTAAATGGTGACGCTCATTTAATTTTACAGTCAAAATCACACTACATGAGCGAGCCACACAAAAACTGAACATTTGTCGTACTTTTCACAGTATCTGAAAAAGAAGTCAAATGAAATAATGCTGTCCTTCATACACATTCACATTTGAGTGTTTCTAAAGTGGAATTGTCATTCTGAGATAGTGTGACACATAAAAACAAATGAATCTTAAATGGTGACGCTCATTTGATTTTACAGTCAAAATCACACTACATGAGCGAGACAAGCACAAATTGAACATTTGTCGTACTTTTCACAGTATCTGAAAAAGAAGTCAAAATAAAACATGTTGTCCTCCATACACATTCACAGTTGAATGTTTCCAGAGTGGAATTGTCATTCTGAGATAGTGTGACACATAAAAACAAATGAATCTTAAATGGTGACGCTCATTTGATTTTACAGTCAAAATCACACTACATGAGCGAGCCACGCACAAACTGAACACTTGTCGTAATTATCACAGTATCTGAAAAAGAAGTCAAAATTAAAACATATTGTCTTTCATAAACATTCACATTTGAGTGTTTCTTAGGTGGAATTGTCATTCTGAGGCAGTGTGAAACATAAAAACAAATGAATCTTAAATGGTGACGCTCATTTGATTTTACAGTTAAAATCACACTACATGAGCGAGCCACGCACAAACTGAACACTTGTCGTAATTTCACAGTACCTGAAAAAGAAGTCAAATTAAAACATATTGTCCTTCATAAACATTGACATTTGAGTATTTCCAAAGTGGAATTGTCATTCTGAGACAGTGTGACACATAAAAACAAATGAATCTTAAATGGTGACGCTCATTTGATTTTACAGTCAAAATCACACTACATGAGCGAGCCACACAAAAACTGAACATTTGTCGTACTTTTCACAGTATCTGAAAAAGAAGTCAAATGAAATAATGCTGTCCTTCATACACATTCACATTTGAGTGTTTCTAAAGTGGAATTGTCATTCAGACACAGTGTGACACATAAAAACAAATGAATCTTAAATGGTGACGCTCATTTGATTTTACAGTCAAAATCACACTACATGAGCGAGCCACGCACAAACTGAACACTTGTCGTAATTATCACAGTATCTGAAAAAGAAGTCAAAATTAAAACATATTGTCTTTCATAAACATTCACATTTGAGTGTTTCTTAGGTGGAAATGTCATTCTGAGACAGTGTGACACATAAAAACAAATGAATCTTAAATGGTGATGCTCATTTGATTTTACAGTCAAAATCACACTACATGAGCGAAACAAGCACAAATTGAACATTTGTCGTACTTTTCACAGTATCTGAAAAAGAAGTCAAATGAAATAATGCTGTCCTTCATACACATTCACATTTGAGTGTTTCCAAAGTGGAATTGTCATTCCGACACAGTGTGACACATAAAAACAAATGAATCTTAAATGTTGACGCTCATTTGATTTTACAGTCAAAATCACACTACATGAGCGAGACACGCACAAACTGAACACTTGTCGTTATTCTCAGAGAATCTGAAAAAGAAGTCAAATGAAATAATGCTGTCCTTCATACACATTCACATTTGAGTGTTTCTAAAGTGGAATTGTCATTCTGAGACAGTGTGACACATAAAAACAAATGAATCTTAAATGGTGACACTCGTTTGATTTTACAGTCAACATCGTACTACATGAGCGATAGGAGCACAACATCAACACTTGTATTTTTCACATTAACTCTGAAGGAAGTCAAATAAAACATGTTTTCCTTCATAAAATTCACAGTTGAATGTTTCCAAAGTGGAATTGTCATTCTGAGACAGTGTGGCACATAAAAACAAATGAATCTTAAATGGTGACGCTCATTTGATTTTACAGTCAAAATCACACTACATGAGCCAGCCACACAAAAACTGAACATTTGTTGTACTTTTCACAGTATCTGAAAAAGAAGTCAAATTAAAACATGTTGTCCTTCATAAACATTCACAGTTGAATGTTTCCAGAGTGGAATTGTCATTCTGAGACAGTGTGACACATAAAAACAAATGAATCATAAATGGTGACGATCATTCGATTTTACAGTCAAAATCACACTACATGAGCGAGCCACACAAAAACTGAACATTTGTCGTTCTTTTCACAGTACTTGAAAAAGAAGTCAAATTAAAACTTATTGTCCTTCATAAACATTCACGCTTGAATGTTTCCAAAGTGGAATTGTCATTCTGAGACAGTGTGACACATAAAAACAAATGAATCTTAAATGGTGACGCTCATTCGATTTTACAGTCAAAATCACACTACATGAGCGAGCCACACAAAAACTGAAAATTTGTCGTACTTTTCACAGTATCTGAAAAAGAAGTCAAATTAAAACATGTTGTCCTTCATAAACATTCAAAGTTGAATGTTTCCAGAGTGGAATTGTCATTCTGAGATAGTGTGACACATAAAAACAAATGAATCTTAAATGAATCTTAAATGGTGACGCTCATTTGATTTTACAGTCAAAATCACAATACATGAGCGAGCCACGCACAAACTGAACACTTGTCGTAATTATCACAGTATCTGAAAAAGAAGTCAAAATTAAAACATATTGTCTTTCATAAACATTCACATTTGAGTGTTTCTTAGGTGGAATTGTCATTCTGAGACAGTGTGACACATAAAAACAAATGAATCTTAAATGGTGACGCTCATTTGATTTTACAGTCAAAATCACACTACATGAGTGAGACACACAAAAACAGAAAATTTGTCGTACTTTTCACAGTATCTGAAAAAGAAGTCAAATTAAAACATGTTGTCCTTCATAAACATTCACAGTTGAATATTTCCAGAGTGGAATTGTCATTCTGAGACAGTGTGACACATAAAAACAAATGAATCATAAATGGTGACGATCATTCGATTTTACAGTCAAAATCACACTACATGAGCGAGCCACAGAAAAACTGAACATTTGTCGTTCTTTTCACAGTACCTGAAAAAGAAGTCAAATTAAAACATGTTGTCGTTCATAAACATTCACATTTGAGTGTTTCCAAAGTGGAATTGTCATTCTGAGACAGTGTGGCACATAAAAACAAATGAATCTTAAATGGTGACGCTCATTTAATTTTACAGTCAAAATCACACTACATGAGCGAGACAAGCACAAATTGAACATTTGTCGTACTTTTCACAGTATCTGAAAAAGAAGTCAAATGAAATAATGCTGTCCTTCATACACATTCACATTTGAGTGTTTCTAAAGTAGAATTGTCATTCTGAGATAGTGTGACACATAAAAACAAATGAATCTTAAATGGTGACGCTCATTTGATTTTACAGTCAAAATCACACTACATGAGCGAGACAAGCACAAATTGAACATTTGTCGTACTTTTCACAGTATCTGAAGAAGAAGTCAATTTAAAACATGTTGTCCTTCATAAACATTCACAGTTGAATGTTTCCAGAGTGGAATTGTCATTCTGAGACAGTGTGACACATAAAAACAAATGAATCTTAAATGGTGACGCTCATTCGATTTTACAGTCAAAATCACACTACATGAGCGAGCCACACAAAAACTGAACATTTGTCGTACTTTTCACAGTATCTGAAAAAGAAGTCAAATTAAAACATGTTGTCCTTCATAAACATTCAAAGTTGAATGTTTCCAGAGTGGAATTGTCATTCTGAGATAGTGTGACACATAAAAACAAATGAATCTTAAATGGTGACGCTCATTTGATTTTACAGTCAAAATCACACTACATGAGCGAGACAAGCACAATTTGAACATTTGTCGTACTTTTCACAGTATCTGAAAAAGAAGTCAAATTAAAACATGTTGTCCTTCATAAACATTCACAGTTGAATGTTTCCAGAGTGGAATTGTCATTCTGAGATAGTGTGACACATAAAAACAAATGAATCTTAAATGGTGACGCTCATTTGATTTTACAGTCAAAATCACACTACATGAGCGAGCCACACAAAAACTGAACATTTGTCGTACTTTTCACAGTATCTGAAAAAGAAGTCAAATGAAATAATGCTGTCCTTCATACACATTCACATTTGAGTGTTTCTAAAGTGGAATTGTCATTCAGACACAGTGTGACACATAAAAACAAATGAATCTTAAATGGTGACGCTCATTTGATTTTACAGTCAAAATCACACTACATGAGTGAGACAAGCACAAATTGAACATTTGTCGTACTTTTCACAGTACCTGAAAAAGAAGTCAAATTAAAACATATTGTGGTTCATAAACATTCACATTTGCGTGTTTCCAAAGTGGAATTGTCATTCTGAGACAGTGTGACACATAAAAACAAATGAATCTTAAATGGTGACGCTCATTTGATTTTACAGTCAAAATCACACTACATGTGCGAGCCACACAAAAACTGAACAATTGTCGTACTTTTCACAGTACCCGAAAAAGAAGTCAAATTAAAACATATTGTCGTTCATAAACATTCATATTTGAGTGTTTCCAAAGTGGAATTGTCATTCTGAGACAGTGTGGCACATAAAAACAAATGAATCTTAAATGGTGACGCTCATTTGATTTTACAGTCAAAATCACACTACATGAGCGAGACAAGCACAAATTGAACATTTGTCGTACTTTTCACAGTATCTGAAAAAGAAGTCAAATGAAATAATGCTGTCCTTCATACACATTCACATTTGAGTGTTTCTAAAGTAGAATTGTCATTCTGAGATAGTGTGACACATAAAAACAAATGAATCTTAAATGGTGACGCTCATTTGATTTTACAGTCAAAATCACACTACATGAGCGAGACAAGCACAAATTGAACATTTGTCGTACTTTTCACAGTATCTGAATAAGAAGTCAAATTAAAACATGTTGTCCTTCATAAACATTCACAGTTGAATGTTTCCAGAGTGGAATTGTCATTCTGAGACAGTGTGACACATAAAAACAAATGAATCTTAAATGGTGACGCTCATTCGATTTTACAGTCAAAATCACACTACATGAGCGAGCCACACAAAAACTGAACATTTGTCGTACTTTTCACAGTATCTGAAAAAGAAGTCAAATTAAAACATGTTGTCCTTCATAAACATTCAAAGTTGAATGTTTCCAGAGTGGAATTGTCATTCTGAGATAGTGTGACACATAAAAACAAATGAATCTTAAATGAATCTTAAATGGTGACGCTCATTTGATTTTACAATCAAAATCACAATACATGAGCGAGCCACGCACAAACTGAACACTTGTCGTAATTATCACAGTATCTGAAAAAGAAGTCAAAATTAAAACATATTGTCTTTCATAAACATTCACATTTGAGTGTTTCTTAGGTGGAATTGTCATTCTGAGACAGTGTGACACATAAAAACAAATGAATCTTAAATGGTGACGCTCATTTGATTTTACAGTTAAAATCACACTACATGAGCGAGCCACGCACAAACTGAACACTTGTCGTACTTTTCACAGTACCTGAAAAAGAAGTCAAATTAAAACATATTGTCTTTCATAAACATTCACATTTGAGTGTTTCCAAAGTGGAATTGTCATTCTGAGATAGTGTGACACACAAAAACAAATGAATCTTAAATGAATCTTAAATGGTGACGCTCATTTGATTTTACAGTCAAAATCACACTACATGAGTGAGACAAGCACAAATTGAACATTTGTCGTACTTTTCACAGTATCTGAAAAAGAAGTCAAATTAAAACATGTTGTCCTTCATAAACATTCACAGTTGAATGTTTCCAGAGTGGAATTGTCATTCTGAGATAGTGTGACACACAAAAACAAATGAATCTTAAATGAATCTTAAATGGTGACGCTCATTTGATTTTACAGTCAAAATCACACTACATGAGCGAGACA
Organism: Chaetodon auriga; assembly: GCF_051107435.1. Lineage (NCBI taxonomy): Eukaryota > Metazoa > Chordata > Actinopteri > Chaetodontiformes > Chaetodontidae > Chaetodon > Chaetodon auriga. The sequence goes on from NC_135084.1 coordinate 97,152, forward strand.
AGCACAAATTGAACATTTGTCGTACTTTTCACAGTATCTGAAAAAGAAGTCAAATGAAATAATGCTGTCCTTCATACACATTCACATTTGAGTGTTTCTAAAGTAGAATTGTCATTCTGAGATAGTGTGACACATAAAAACAAATGAATCTTAAATGGTGACGCTCATTTGATTTTACAGTCAAAATCACACTACATGAGCGAGCCACACAAAAACTGAACACTTGTTGTAATTCTCATAGTATCTGAAAAAGAAGTCAAATGAAATAATGCTGTCCTTCATACACATTCACATTTGAGTGTTTCTAAAGTGGAATTGTCATTCCGACACAATGTGACACATAAAAACAAATGAATCTTAAATGGTGACGCTCATTTGATTTTACAGTCAAAATCACACTACATGTGCGAGCCACACAAAAACTGAACATTTGTCGTACTTTTCACAGTACCTGAAAAAGAAGTCAAATTAAAACATATTGTCGTTCATAAACATTCACATTTGAGTGTTTCCAAAGTGGAATTGTCATTCTGAGACAGTGTGACACATAAAAACAAATGAATCTTAAATGGTGACGCTCATTCGATTTTACAGTCAAAATCACACTACATGAGCGAGCCACACAAAAACTGAACATTTGTTGTACTTTTCACAGTATCTGAAAAAGAAGTCAAATTAAAACATGTTGTCCTTCATAAACATTCACAGTTGAATGTTTCCAGAGTGGAATTGTCATTCTGAGACAGTGTGACACATAAAAACAAATGAATCATAAATGGTGACGATCATTCGATTTTACAGTCAAAATCACACTACATGAGCGAGCCACAGAAAAACTGAACATTTGTCGTTCTTTTCACAGTACCTGAAAAAGAAGTCAAATTAAAACATGTTGTCGTTCATAAACATTCACATTTGAGTGTTTCCAAAGTGGAATTGTCATTCTGAGACAGTGTGGCACATAAAAACAAATGAATCTTAAATGGTGACGCTCATTTGATTTTACAGTCAAAATCACACTACATGAGCGAGACAAGCACAAATTGAACATTTGTCGTACTTTTCACAGTATCTGAAAAAAAAGTCAAATGAAATAATGCTGTCCTTCATACACATTCACATTTGAGTGTTTCTAAAGTAGAATTGTCATTCTGAGATAGTGTGACACATAAAAACAAATGAATCTTAAATGGTGACGCTCATTTGATTTTACAGTCAAAATCACACTACATGAGCGAGACAAGCACAAATTGAACATTTGTCGTACTTTTCACAGTATCTGAAGAAGAAGTCAAATTAAAACATGTTGTCCTTCATAAACATTCACAGTTGAATGTTTCCAGAGTGGAATTGTCATTCTGAGACAGTGTGACACATAAAAACAAATGAATCTTAAATGGTGACGCTCATTCGATTTTACAGTCAAAATCACACTACATGAGCGAGCCACACAAAAACTGAACATTTGTCGTACTTTTCACAGTACCTGAAAAAGAAGTCAAATTAAAACATATTGTCGTTCATAAACATTCACATTTGAGTGTTTCCAAAGTGGAATTGTCATTCTGAGACAGTGTGGCACATTAAAACAAATGAATCTTAAATGGTGACGCTCATTTGATTTTACAGTTAAAATTACACTACATGAGCGAGCCACGCACAAACTAAACACTTGTCGTACTTTTCACAGTACCTGAAAAAGAAGTCAAATTAAAACATATTGTCCTTCATAAACATTCACATTTGAGTGTTTCCAAAGTGGAATTGTCATTCTGAGACAGTGTGACACATAAAAACAAATGAATCTTAAATGGTGACGCTCATTCGATTTTACAGTCAAAATCACACTACATGAGCCAGCCACACAAAAACTGAACATTTGTTGTACTTTTCACAGTATCTGAAAAAGAAGTCAAATTAAAACATGTTGTCCTTCATAAACATTCACAGTTGAATGTTTCCAGAGTGGAATTGTCATTCTGAGACAGTGTGACACATAAAAACAAATGAATCTTAAATGAATCTTAAATGGTGACGCTCATTTGATTTTACAGTCAAAATCACACTACATGAACGAGACACGAACAAACTGAACACTTGTTGTAATTCTCATAGTATCTGAAAAAGAAGTCAAATGAAATAATGCTGTCCTTCATACACATTCACATTTGAGTGTTTCTAAAGTGGAATTGTCATTCAGACACAGTGTGACACATAAAAACAAATGAATCTTAAATGGTGACGCTCATTTGATTTTACAGTCAAAATCACACTACATGAGCGAGACAAGCACAAATTGAACATTTGTCGTACTTTTCACAGTATCTGAAAAAGAAGTCAAATTAAAACATGTTGTCCTTCATAAACGTTCACAGTTGAATGTTTCCAGAGTGGAATTGTCATTCTGAGATAGTGTGACACATAAAAACAAATGAATCTTAAATGAATCTTAAATGGTGACGCTCATTTGATTTTACAGTCAAAATCACACTACATGAGCGAGCCACGCACAAACTGAACACTTGTCGTAATTATCACAGTATCTGAAAAAGAAGTCAAAATTAAAACATATTGTCTTTCATAAACATTCACATTTGAGTGTTTCTTAGGTGGAATTGTCATTCTGAGACAGTGTGACACATAAAAACAAATGAATCTTAAATGGTGACGCTCATTTGATTTTACAGTCAAAATCACACTACATGAGCGAAACAAGCACAAATTGAACATTTGTCGTACTTTTCACAGTATCTGAAAAAGAAGTCAAATGAAATAATGCTGTCCTTCATACACATTCACATTTGAGTGTTTCTTAGGTGGAATTGTCATTCTGAGACAATGTGACACATAAAAACAAATGAATCTTAAATGGTGACGCTCATTTGATTTTACAGTCAAAATCACACTACATGAACGAGACACGAACAAACTGAACACTTGTTGTAATTCTCATAGTATCTGAAAAAGAAGTCAAATGAAATAATGCTGTCCTTCATACACATTCACATTTGAGTGTTTCTAAAGTGGAATTGTCATTCTGAGACAGTGTGACACATAAAAACAAATGAATCTTAAATGGTGACGCTCATTTGATTTTACAGTCAAAATCACACTACATGAGCGAGACAAGCAGAAATTGAACATTTGTCGTACTTTTCACAGTATCTGAAAAAGAAGTCAAATGAAATAATGCTGTCCTTCATACACATTCACATTTGAGTGTTTCTAAAGTAGAATTGTCATTCTGAGATAGTGTGACACATAAAAACAAATGAATCTTAAATGGTGACGCTCATTTGATTTTACAGTCAAAATCACACTACATGTGCGAGCCACACAAAAACTGAACATTTGTCGTACTTTTCACAGTACCTGAAAAAGAAGTCAAATTAAAACATATTGTCGTTCATAAACATTCACATTTGAGTGTTTCCAAAGTGGAATTGTCATTCTGAGACAGTGTGACACATAAAAACAATGAATCTTAAATGGTGACGCTCATTTGATTTTACAGTCAACATCGTACTACATGAGTGATAGGAGCACAACATCAACACTTGTATTTTTCACATTAACTCTGAAGGAAGTCAAATAAAACATGTTTTCCTTCATAAACATTCACAGTTGAATGTTTCCAAAGTGGAATTGTCATTCTGAGACAGTGTGACACATAAAAACAAATGAATCTTAAATGGTGACGCTCATTCGATTTTACAGTCAAAATCACACTACATGAGCCAGCCACACAAAAACTGAACATTTGTTGTACTTTTCACAGTATCTGAAAAAGAAGTCAAATTAAAACATGTTGTCCTTCATAAACATTCACAGTTGAATGTTTCCAGAGTGGAATGGTCATTCTGAGACAGTGTGACACATAAAAACAAATGAATCTTAAATGAATCTTAAATGGTGACGCTCATTTGATTTTACAGTCAAAATCACACTACATGAGCGAGCCACGCACAAACTGAACACTTGTCGTAATTATCACAGTATCTGAAAAAGAAGTCAAAATTAAAACATATTGTCGTTCATAAACATTCACATTTGAGTGTTTCCAAAGTGGAATTGTCATTCTGAGACAGTGTGGCACATAAAAACAAATGAATCTTAAATGGTGACGCTCATTTGATTTTACAGTCAAAATCACACTACATGTGCGAGCCACACAAAAACTGAACATTTGTCGTACTTTTCACAGTACCCGAAAAAGAAGTCAAATTAAAACATATTGTCGTTCATAAACATTCATATTTGAGTGTTTCCAAAGTGGAATTGTCATTCTGAGACAGTGTGGCACATAAAAACAAATGAATCTTAAATGGTGACGCTCATTTGATTTTACAGTCAAAATCACACTACATGAGCGAGCCACACAAAAACTGAACATTTGTCGTACTTTTCACAGTATCTGAAAAAGAAGTCAAATGAAATTATGCTGTCCTTCATACACATTCACATTTGAGTGTTTCTAAAGTAGAATTGTCATTCTGAGATAGTGTGACACATAAAAACAAATGAATCTTAAATGGTGACGCTCATTTGATTTTACAGTCAAAATCACACTACATGAGCGAGACAAGCACAAATTGAACATTTGTCGTACTTTTCACAGTATCTGAAGAAGAAGTCAAATTAAAACATGTTGTCCTTCATAAACATTCACAGTTGAATGTTTCCAGAGTGGAATTGTCATTCTGAGACAGTGTGACACATAAAAACAAATGAATCTTAAATGGTGACGCTCATTCGATTTTACAGTCAAAATCACACTACATGAGCAAGCCACACAAAAACTGAACATTTGTCGTACTTTTCACAGTACCTGAAAAAGAAGTCAAATTAAAATATATTGTCGTTCATAAACATTCACATTTGAGTGTTTCCAAAGTGGAATTGTCATTCTGAGACAGTGTGGCACATAAAAACAAATGAATCTTAAATGGTGACGCTCATTTGATTTTACAGTCAAAATCACACTACATGAGCGAGCCACACAAAAACTGAACATTTGTCGTACTTTTCACAGTATCCGAAAAAGAAGTCAAATGAAATAATGCTGTCCTTCATACACATTCACATTTGAGTGTTTCTAAAGTGGAATTGTCATTCCGACACAGTGTGACACATAAAAACAAATGAATCTTAAATGGTGACGCTCATTTGATTTTACAGTCAAAATCACACTACATGAACGAGACACGAACAAACTGAACACTTGTTGTAATTCTCATAGTATCTGAAAAAGAAGTCAAATGAAATAATACTGTCCTTCATACACATTCACATTTGAGTGTTTCTAAAGTGGAATTGTCATTCCGACACAGTGTGACACATAAAAACAAATGAATCTTAAATGGTGACGCTCATTTGATTTTACAGTCAAAATCACACTACATGAGCGAGACAAGCACAAATTGAACATTTGTCGTACTTTTCACAGTATCTGAAAAAGAAGTCAAATTAAAACATGTTGTCCTTCATAAACGTTCACAGTTGAATGTTTCCAGAGTGGAATTGTCATTCTGAGATAGTGTGACACATAAAAACAAATGAATCTTAAATGAATCTTAAATGGTGACGCTCATTTGATTTTACAGTCAAAATCACAGTACATGAGCGAGCCACGCACAAACTGAACATTTGTCGTACTTTTCACAGTATCTGAAAAAGAAGTCAAATGAAATAATGCTGTCCTTCATACACATTCACATTTGAGTGTTTCTAAAGTAGAATTGTCATTCTGAGATAGTGTGACACATAAAAACAAATGAATCTTAAATGGTGACGCTCATTTGATTTTACAGTCAAAATCACACTACATGAACGAGACACGAACAAACTGAACACTTGTTGTAATTCTCATAGTATCTGAAAAAGAAGTCAAATGAAATAATACTGTCCTTCATACACATTCACATTTGAGTGTTTCTAAAGTGGAATTGTCATTCCGACACAGTGTGACACATAAAAACAAATGAATCTTAAATGGTGACGCTCATTTGATTTTACAGTCAAAATCACACTACATGTGCGAGCCACACAAAAACTGAACATTTGTCGTACTTTTCACAGTACCCGAAAAAGAAGTCAAATTAAAACATATTGTCGTTCATAAACATTCATATTTGAGTGTTTCCAAAGTGGAATTGTCATTCTGAGACAGTGTGGCACATAAAAACAAATGAATCTTAAATGGTGACGCTCATTTGATTTTACAGTCAAAATCACACTACATGAGCGAGCCACACAAAAACTGAACATTTGTCGTACTTTTCACAGTATCTGAAAAAGAAGTCAAATGAAATAATGCTGTCCTTCATACACATTCACATTTGAGTGTTTCTAAAGTGGAATTGTCATTCCGACACAGTGTGACACATAAAAACAAATGAATCTTAAATGGTGACGCTCATTTGATTTTACAGTCAAAATCACACTACATGAGCGAGACAAGCAGAAATTGAACATTTGTCGTACTTTTCACAGTATCTGAAAAAGAAGTCAAATGAAATTATGCTGTCCTTCATACACATTCACATTTGAGTGTTTCTAAAGTAGAATTGTCATTCTGAGATAGTGTGACACATAAAAACAAATGAATCTTAAATGGTGACGCTCATTTGATTTTACAGTCAAAATCACACTACATGAGCGAGACAAGCACAAATTGAACATTTGTCGTACTTTTCACAGTATCTGAAGAAGAAGTCAAATTAAAACATGTTGTCCTTCATAAACATTCACAGTTGAATGTTTCCAGAGTGGAATTGTCATTCTGAGACAGTGTGACACATAAAAACAAATGAATCTTAAATGGTGACGCTCATTCGATTTTACAGTCAAAATCACACTACATGAGCAAGCCACACAAAAACTGAACATTTGTCGTACTTTTCACAGTACCTGAAAAAGAAGTCAAATTAAAATATATTGTCGTTCATAAACATTCACATTTGAGTGTTTCCAAAGTGGAATTGTCATTCTGAGACAGTGTGGCACATAAAAACAAATGAATCTTAAATGGTGACGCTCATTTGATTTTACAGTCAAAATCACACTACATGAGCGAGCCACACAAAAACTGAACATTTGTCGTACTTTTCACAGTATCCGAAAAAGAAGTCAAATGAAATAATGCTGTCCTTCATACACATTCACATTTGAGTGTTTCTAAAGTGGAATTGTCATTCCGACACAGTGTGACACATAAAAACAAATGAATCTTAAATGGTGACGCTCATTTGATTTTACAGTCAAAATCACACTACATGAACGAGACACGAACAAACTGAACACTTGTTGTAATTCTCATAGTATCTGAAAAAGAAGTCAAATGAAATAATGCTGTCCTTCATACACATTCACATTTGAGTGTTTCTAAAGTAGAATTGTCATTCTGAGATAGTGTGACACATAAAAACAAATGAATCTTAAATGGTGACGCTCATTTGATTTTACAGTCAAAATCACACTACATGAGCGAGACAAGCACAAATTGAACATTTGTCGTACTTTTCACAGTATTTGAAGAAGAAGTCAAATTAAAACATGTTGTCCTTCATAAACATTCACAGTTGAATGTTTCCAGAGTGGAATTGTCATTCTGAGACAGTGTGACACATAAAAACAAATGAATCTTAAATGGTGACGCTCATTCGATTTTACAGTCAAAATCACACTACATGAGCGAGCCACACAAAAACTGAACATTTGTCGTACTTTTCACAGTACCTGAAAAAGAAGTCAAATTAAAATATATTGTCGTTCATAAACATTGACATTTGAGTGTTTCTTAGGTGGAATTGTCATTCTGAGACAGTGTGACACATAAAAACAAATGAATCTTAAATGGTGACGCTCATTTGATTTTACAGTCAAAATCACACTACATGAGCGAGACAAGCACAAATTGAACATTTGTCGTATTTTTCACAGTATCTGAAAAAGAAGTCAAATGAAATAATGCTGTCCTTCATACACATTGACATTTGAGTGTTTCTAAAGTGGAATTGTCATTCAGACACAGTGTGACACATAAAAACAAATGAATCTTAAATGGTGACGCTCATTTGATTTTACAGTCAAAATCACACTACATGAGCGAGACAAGCACAAATTGAACATTTGTCGTACTTTTCACAGTATCTGAAAAAGAAGTCAAATTAAAACATGTTGTCCTTCATAAACGTTCACAGTTGAATGTTTCCAGAGTGGAATTGTCATTCTGAGATAGTGTGACACATAAAAACAAATGAATCTTAAATGGTGACGCTCATTCGATTTTACAGTCAAAATCACACTACATGAGCGAGCCACACAAAAACTGAACATTTGTCGTACTTTTCACAGTACCTGAAAAAGAAGTCAAATTAAAATATATTGTCGTTCATAAACATTCACATTTGAGTGTTTCTTAGGTGGAATTGTCATTCTGAGACAGTGTGACACATAAAAACAAATGAATCTTAAATGGTGACGCTCATTTGATTTTACAGTCAAAATCACACTACATGAACGAGACACGAACAAACTGAACACTTGTTGTAATTATCACAGTATCTGAAAAAGAAGTCAAAATTAAAACATATTGTCTTTCATAAACATTCGCATTTGAGTGTTTCTTAGGTGGAATTGTCATTCTGAGACAGTGTGACACATGAAAACAAATGAATCTTAAATGGTGACGCTCATTCGATTTTACAGTCAAAATCACACTACATGAGCGAGCCACACAAAAACTGAACATTTGTCGTACTTTTCACAGTATCTGAAAAAGAAGTCAAATGAAATAATGCTGTCCTTCATACACATTCACATTTGAGTGTTTCTAAAGTAGAATTGTCATTCTGAGATAGTGTGACACATAAAAACAAATGAATCTTAAATGGTGACGCTCATTTGATTTTACAGTCAAAATCACACTACATGAGCGAGACAAGCACAAATTGAACATTTGTCGTACTTTTCACAGTACCCGAAAAAGAAGTCAAATTAAAACATATTGTCGTTCATAAACATTCACATTTGAGTGTTTCCAAAGTGGAATTGTCATTCTGAGACAGTGTGGCACATAAAAACAAATGAATCTTAAATGGTGACGCTCATTTGATTTTACAGTCAAAATCACACTACATGAGCGAGACAAGCACAAATTGAACATTTGTCGTACTTTTCACAGTATCTGAAGAAGAAGTCAAATTAAAACATGTTGTCCTTCATAAACATTCACAGTTGAATGTTTCCAGAGTGGAATTGTCATTCTGAGACAGTGTGACACATAAAAACAAATGAATCTTAAATGGTGACGCTCATTCGATTTTACAGTCAAAATCACACTACATGAGCGAGCCACACAAAAACTGAACATTTGTCGTACTTTTCACAGTACCTGAAAAAGAAGTCAAATTAAAATATATTGTCGTTCATAAACATTCACATTTGAGTGTTTCCAAAGTGGAATTGTCATTCTGAGACAGTGTGGCACATAAAAACAAATGAATCTTAAATGGTGACGCTCATTTGATTTTACAGTCAAAATCACACTACATGAGCGAGCCACACAAAAACTGAACATTTGTCGTACTTTTCACAGTATCCGAAAAAGAAGTCAAATGAAATAATGCTGTCCTTCATACACATTCACATTTGAGTGTTTCTAAAGTGGAATTGTCATTCAGACACAGTGTGACACATAAAAACAAATGAATCTTAAATGGTGACGCTCATTTGATTTTACAGTCAAAATCACACTACATGAGCGAGACAAGCACAAATTGAACATTTGTCGTACTTTTCACAGTATCTGAAAAAGAAGTCAAATTAAAACATGTTGTCCTTCATAAACGTTCACAGTTGAATGTTTCCAGAGTGGAATTGTCATTCTGAGATAGTGTGACACATAAAAACAAATGAATCTTAAATGAATCTTAAATGGTGACGCTCATTTGATTTTACAGTCAAAATCACACTACATGAACGAGACACGAACAAACTGAACACTTGTTGTAATTCTCATAGTATCTGAAAAAGAAGTCAAATGAAATAATGCTGTCCTTCATACACATTCACATTTGAGTGTTTCTAAAGTGGAATTGTCATTCAGACACAGTGTGACACATAAAAACAAATGAATCTTAAATGGTGACGCTCATTTGATTTTACAGTCAAAATCACACTACATGAGCGAGACAAGCACAAATTGAACATTTGTCGTACTTTTCACAGTATCTGAAAAAGAAGTCAAATTAAAACATGTTGTCCTTCATAAACGTTCACAGTTGAATGTTTCCAGAGTGGAATTGTCATTCTGAGATAGTGTGACACATAAAAACAAATGAATCTTAAATGAATCTTAAATGGTGACGCTCATTTGATTTTACAGTCAAAATCACAGTACATGAGCGAGCCACGCACAAACTGAACACTTGTTGTAATTATCACAGTATCTGAAAAAGAAGTCAAAATTAAAACATATTGTCTTTCATAAACATTCGCATTTGAGTGTTTCTTAGGTGGAATTGTCATTCCGACACAGTGTGACACATAAAAACAAATGAATCTTAAATGGTGACGCTCATTCGATTTTACAGTCAAAATCACACTACATGAGCGAGCCACACAAAAACTGAACATTTGTCGTACTTTTCACAGTATCTGAAAAAGAAGTCAAATGAAATAATGCTGTCCTTCATACACATTCACATTTGAGTGTTTCTAAAGTAGAATTGTCATTCTGAGATAGTGTGACACATAAAAACAAATGAATCTTAAATGGTGACGCTCATTTGATTTTACAGTCAAAATCACACTACATGAGCGAGACAAGCACAAATTGAACATTTGTCGTACTTTTCACAGTATCTGAAGAAGAAGTCAAATTAAAACATGTTGTCCTTCATAAACATTCACAGTTGAATGTTTCCAGAGTGGAATTGTCATTCTGAGACAGTGTGACACATAAAAACAAATGAATCTTAAATGGTGACGCTCATTCGATTTTACAGTCAAAATCACACTACATGAGCGAGCCACACAAAAACTGAACATTTGTCGTACTTTTCACAGTACCTGAAAAAGAAGTCAAATTAAAATATATTGTCGTTCATAAACATTCACATTTGAGTGTTTCCAAAGTGGAATTGTCATTCTGAGACAGTGTGGCACATAAAAACAAATGAATCTTAAATGGTGACGCTCATTTGATTTTACAGTCAAAATCACACTACATGAGCGAGCCACACAAAAACTGAACATTTGTCGTACTTTTCACAGTATCCGAAAAAGAAGTCAAATGAAATAATGCTGTCCTTCATACACATTCACATTTGAGTGTTTCTAAAGTGGAATTGTCATTCCGACACAGTGTGACACATAAAAACAAATGAATCTTAAATGGTGACGCTCATTTGATTTTACAGTCAAAATCACACTACATGAACGAGACACGAACAAACTGAACACTTGTTGTAATTCTCATAGTATCTGAAAAAGAAGTCAAATGAAATAATGCTGTCCTTCATACACATTCACATTTGAGTGTTTCTAAAGTGGAATTGTCATTCAGACACAGTGTGACACATAAAAACAAATGAATCTTAAATGGTGACGCTCATTTGATTTTACAGTCAAAATCACACTACATGAGCGAGACAAGCACAAATTGAACATTTGTCGTACTTTTCACAGTATCTGAAAAAGAAGTCAAATTAAAACATGTTGTCCTTCATAAACGTTCACAGTTGAATGTTTCCAGAGTGGAATTGTCATTCTGAGATAGTGTGACACATAAAAACAAATGAATCTTAAATGAATCTTAAATGGTGACGCTCATTTGATTTTACAGTCAAAATCACAGTACATGAGCGAGCCACGCACAAACTGAACACTTGTTGTAATTATCACAGTATCTGAAAAAGAAGTCAAAATTAAAACATATTGTCTTTCATAAACATTCGCATTTGAGTGTTTCTTAGGTGGAAATGTCATTCTGAGATAGTGTGACACATAAAAACAAATGAATCTTAAATGGTGACGCTCATTTGATTTTACAGTCAAAATCACACTACATGAACGAGACACGAACAAACTGAACACTTGTTGTAATTATCACAGTATCTGAAAAAGAAGTCAAAATTAAAACATATTGTCTTTCATAAACATTCGCATTTGAGTGTTTCTTAGGTGGAATTGTCATTCTGAGACAGTGTGACACATAAAAACAAATGAATCTTAAATGGTGACGCTCATTCGATTTTACAGTCAAAATCACACTACATGAGCGAGACAAGCACAAATTGAACATTTGTCGTACTTTTCACAGTACCCGAAAAAGAAGTCAAATTAAAACATATTGTCGTTCATAAACATTCACATTTGAGTGTTTCCAAAGTGGAATTGTCATTCTGAGACAGTGTGGCACATAAAAACAAATGAATCTTAAATGGTGACGCTCATTTGATTTTACAGTCAAAATCACACTACATGAGCGAGACAAGCACAAATTGAACATTTGTCGTACTTTTCACAGTATCTGAAGAAGAAGTCAAATTAAAACATGTTGTCCTTCATAAACATTCACAGTTGAATGTTTCCAGAGTGGAATTGTCATTCTGAGACAGTGTGACACATAAAAACAAATGAATCTTAAATGGTGACGCTCATTCGATTTTACAGTCAAAATCACACTACATGAGCGAGCCACACAAAAACTGAACATTTGTCGTACTTTTCACAGTACCTGAAAAAGAAGTCAAATTAAAATATATTGTCGTTCATAAACATTCACATTTGAGTGTTTCCAAAGTGGAATTGTCATTCTGAGACAGTGTGGCACATAAAAACAAATGAATCTTAAATGGTGACGCTCATTTGATTTTACAGTCAAAATCACACTACATGAGCGAGCCACACAAAAACTGAACATTTGTCGTACTTTTCACAGTATCCGAAAAAGAAGTCAAATGAAATAATGCTGTCCTTCATACACATTCACATTTGAGTGTTTCTAAAGTGGAATTGTCATTCCGACACAGTGTGACACATAAAAACAAATGAATCTTAAATGGTGACGCTCATTTGATTTTACAGTCAAAATCACACTACATGAACGAGACACGAACAAACTGAACACTTGTTGTAATTATCACAGTATCTGAAAAAGAAGTCAAAATTAAAACATATTGTCTTTCATAAACATTCGCATTTGAGTGTTTCTTAGGTGGAAATGTCATTCTGAGACAGTGTGACACATAAAAACAAATGAATCTTAAATGGTGACGCTCATTTGATTTTACAGTCAAAATCACACTACATGAACGAGACACGAACAAACTGAACACTTGTTGTAATTATCACAGTATCTGAAAAAGAAGTCAAAATTAAAACATATTGTCTTTCATAAACATTCGCATTTGAGTGTTTCTTAGGTGGAATTGTCATTCTGAGACAGTGTGACACATAAAAACAAATGAATCTTAAATGGTGACGCTCATTCGATTTTACAGTCAAAATCACACTACATGAGCGAGACAAGCACAAATTGAACATTTGTCGTACTTTTCACAGTACCCGAAAAAGAAGTCAAATTAAAACATATTGTCGTTCATAAACATTCACATTTGAGTGTTTCCAAAGTGGAATTGTCATTCTGAGACAGTGTGGCACATAAAAACAAATGAATCTTAAATGGTGACGCTCATTTGATTTTACAGTCAAAATCACACTACATGAGCGAGACAAGCACAAATTGAACATTTGTCGTACTTTTCACAGTATCTGAAGAAGAAGTCAAATTAAAACATGTTGTCCTTCATAAACATTCACAGTTGAATGTTTCCAGAGTGGAATTGTCATTCTGAGACAGTGTGACACATAAAAACAAATGAATCTTAAATGGTGACGCTCATTCGATTTTACAGTCAAAATCACACTACATGAGCGAGCCACACAAAAACTGAACATTTGTCGTACTTTTCACAGTACCTGAAAAAGAAGTCAAATTAAAATATATTGTCGTTCATAAACATTCACATTTGAGTGTTTCCAAAGTGGAATTGTCATTCTGAGACAGTGTGGCACATAAAAACAAATGAATCTTAAATGGTGACGCTCATTTGATTTTACAGTCAAAATCACACTACATGAGCGAGCCACACAAAAACTGAACATTTGTCGTACTTTTCACAGTATCCGAAAAAGAAGTCAAATGAAATAATGCTGTCCTTCATACACATTCACATTTGAGTGTTTCTAAAGTGGAATTGTCATTCCGACACAGTGTGACACATAAAAACAAATGAATCTTAAATGGTGACGCTCATTTGATTTTACAGTCAAAATCACACTACATGAACGAGACACGAACAAACTGAACACTTGTTGTAATTCTCATAGTATCTGAAAAAGAAGTCAAATGAAATAATGCTGTCCTTCATACACATTCACATTTGAGTGTTTCTAAAGTGGAATTGTCATTCAGACACAGTGTGACACATAAAAACAAATGAATCTTAAATGGTGACGCTCATTTGATTTTACAGTCAAAATCACACTACATGAGCGAGACAAGCACAAATTGAACATTTGTCGTACTTTTCACAGTATCTGAAAAAGAAGTCAAATTAAAACATGTTGTCCTTCATAAACGTTCACAGTTGAATGTTTCCAGAGTGGAATTGTCATTCTGAGATAGTGTGACACATAAAAACAAATGAATCTTAAATGAATCTTAAATGGTGACGCTCATTTGATTTTACAGTCAAAATCACAGTACATGAGCGAGCCACGCACAAACTGAACACTTGTTGTAATTATCACAGTATCTGAAAAAGAAGTCAAAATTAAAACATATTGTCTTTCATAAACATTCGCATTTGAGTGTTTCTTAGGTGGAAATGTCATTCTGAGACAGTGTTGCACATAAAAACAAATGAATCTTAAATGGTGACGCTCATTTGATTTTACAGTCAAAATCACACTACATGAGCGAGCCACACAAAAACTGAACATTTGTCGTACTTTTCACAGTATCCGAAAAAGAAGTCAAATGAAATAATGCTGTCCTTCATACACATTCACATTTGAGCGTTTCTAAAGTGGAATTGTCATTCCGACACAGTGTGACACATAAAAACAAATGAATCTTAAATGGTGACGCTCATTTGATTTTACAGTCAAAATCACACTACATGAACGAGACACGAAAAAACTGAACACTTGTTGTAATTATCACAGTATCTGAAAAAGAAGTCAAAATTAAAACATATTGTCTTTCATAAACATTCGCATTTGAGTGTTTCTTAGGTGGAAATGTCATTCTGAGACAGTGTGACACATAAAAACAAATGAATCTTAAATGGTGACGCTCATTTGATTTTACAGTCAAAATCACACTACATGAACGAGACACGAACAAACTGAACACTTGTTGTAATTATCACAGTATCTGAAAAAGAAGTCAAAATTAAAACATATTGTCTTTCATAAACATTCGCATTTGAGTGTTTCTTAGGTGGAATTGTCATTCTGAGACAGTGTGACACATAAAAACAAATGAATCTTAAATGGTGACGCTCATTCGATTTTACAGTCAAAATCACACTACATGAGCGAGACAAGCACAAATTGAACATTTGTCGTACTTTTCACAGTACCCGAAAAAGAAGTCAAATTAAAACATATTGTCGTTCATAAACATTCACATTTGAGTGTTTCCAAAGTGGAATTGTCATTCTGAGACAGTGTGGCACATAAAAACAAATGAATCTTAAATGGTGACGCTCATTTGATTTTACAGTCAAAATCACACTATATGAGCGAGACAAGCACAAATTGAACATTTGTCGTACTTTTCACAGTATCTGAAGAAGAAGTCAAATTAAAACATGTTGTCCTTCATACACATTCACAGTTGAATGTTTCCAGAGTGGAATTGTCATTCTGAGACAGTGTGACACATAAAAACAAATGAATCTTAAATGGTGACGCTCATTCGATTTTACAGTCAAAATCACACTACATGAGCGAGCCACACAAAAACTGAACATTTGTCGTACTTTTCACAGTACCTGAAAAAGAAGTCAAATTAAAATATATTGTCGTTCATAAACATTCACATTTGAGTGTTTCCAAAGTGGAATTGTCATTCTGAGACAGTGTGGCACATAAAAACAAATGAATCTTAAATGGTGACGCTCATTTGATTTTACAGTCAAAATCACACTACATGAGCGAGCCACACAAAAACTGAACATTTGTCGTACTTTTCACAGTATCCGAAAAAGAAGTCAAATGAAATAATGCTGTCCTTCATACACATTCACATTTGAGTGTTTCTAAAGTGGAATTGTCATTCCGACACAGTGTGACACATAAAAACAAATGAATCTTAAATGGTGACGCTCATTTGATTTTACAGTCAAAATCACACTACATGAGCGAGACAAGCACAAATTGAACATTTGTCGTACTTTTCACAGTATCTGAAAAAGAAGTCAAATTAAAACATGTTGTCCTTCATAAACGTTCACAGTTGAATGTTTCCAGAGTGGAATTGTCATTCTGAGATAGTGTGACACATAAAAACAAATGAATCTTAAATGAATCTTAAATGGTGACGCTCATTTGATTTTACAGTCAAAATCACAGTACATGAGCGAGCCACGCACAAACTGAACACTTGTTGTAATTATCACAGTATCTGAAAAAGAAGTCAAAATTAAAACATATTGTCTTTCATAAACATTCGCATTTGAGTGTTTCTTAGGTGGAAATGTCATTCTGAGACAGTGTGACACATAAAAACAAATGAATCTTAAATGGTGACGCTCATTTGATTTTACAGTCAAAATCACACTACATGAACGAGACACGAACAAACTGAACACTTGTTGTAATTATCACAGTATCTGAAAAAGAAGTCAAAATTAAAACATATTGTCTTTCATAAACATTCGCATTTGAGTGTTTCTTAGGTGGAATTGTCATTCTGAGACAGTGTGACACATAAAAACAAATGAATCTTAAATGGTGACGCTCATTCGATTTTACAGTCAAAATCACACTACATGAGCGAGACAAGCACAAATTGAACATTTGTCGTACTTTTCACAGTACCCGAAAAAGAAGTCAAATTAAAACATATTGTCGTTCATAAACATTCACATTTGAGTGTTTCCAAAGTGGAATTGTCATTCTGAGACAGTGTGGCACATAAAAACAAATGAATCTTAAATGGTGACGCTCATTTGATTTTACAGTCAAAATCACACTACATGAGCGAGACAAGCACAAATTGAACATTTGTCGTACTTTTCACAGTATCTGAAGAAGAAGTCAAATTAAAACATGTTGTCCTTCATAAACATTCACAGTTGAATGTTTCCAGAGTGGAATTGTCATTCTGAGACAGTGTGACACATAAAAACAAATGAATCTTAAATGGTGACGCTCATTCGATTTTACAGTCAAAATCACACTACATGAGCGAGCCACACAAAAACTGAACATTTGTCGTACTTTTCACAGTACCTGAAAAAGAAGTCAAATTAAAATATATTGTCGTTCATAAACATTCACATTTGAGTGTTTCCAAAGTGGAATTGTCATTCTGAGACAGTGTGGCACATAAAAACAAATGAATCTTAAATGGTGACGCTCATTTGATTTTACAGTCAAAATCACACTACATGAGCGAGCCACACAAAAACTGAACATTTGTCGTACTTTTCACAGTATCCGAAAAAGAAGTCAAATGAAATAATGCTGTCCTTCATACACATTCACATTTGAGTGTTTCTAAAGTGGAATTGTCATTCCGACACAGTGTGACACATAAAAACAAATGAATCTTAAATGGTGACGCTCATTTGATTTTACAGTCAAAATCACACTACATGAACGAGACACGAACAAACTGAACACTTGTTGTAATTCTCATAGTATCTGAAAAAGAAGTCAAATGAAATAATGCTGTCCTTCATACACATTCACATTTGAGTGTTTCTAAAGTGGAATTGTCATTCAGACACAGTGTGACACATAAAAACAAATGAATCTTAAATGGTGACGCTCATTTGATTTTACAGTCAAAATCACACTACATGAGCGAGACAAGCACAAATTGAACATTTGTCGTACTTTTCACAGTATCTGAAAAAGAAGTCAAATTAAAACATGTTGTCCTTCATAAACGTTCACAGTTGAATGTTTCCAGAGTGGAATTGTCATTCTGAGATAGTGTGACACATAAAAACAAATGAATCTTAAATGAATCTTAAATGGTGACGCTCATTTGATTTTACAGTCAAAATCACAGTACATGAGCGAGCCACGCACAAACTGAACACTTGTTGTAATTATCACAGTATCTGAAAAAGAAGTCAAAATTAAAACATATTGTCTTTCATAAACATTCGCATTTGAGTGTTTCTTAGGTGGAAATGTCATTCTGAGACAGTGTGACACATAAAAACAAATGAATCTTAAATGGTGACGCTCATTTGATTTTACAGTCAAAATCACACTACATGAACGAGACACGAACAAACTGAACACTTGTTGTAATTATCACAGTATCTGAAAAAGAAGTCAAAATTAAAACATATTGTCTTTCATAAACATTCGCATTTGAGTGTTTCTTAGGTGGAATTGTCATTCTGAGACAGTGTGACACATAAAAACAAATGAATCTTAAATGGTGACGCTCATTTGATTTTACAGTCAAAATCACACTACATGAGCGAGACAAGCACAAATTGAACATTTGTCGTACTTTTCACAGTATCTGAAAAAGAAGTCAAATTAAAACATGTTGTCCTTCATAAACGTTCACAGTTGAATGTTTCCAGAGTGGAATTGTCATTCTGAGATAGTGTGACACATAAAAACAAATGAATCTTAAATGAATCTTAAATGGTGACGCTCATTTGATTTTACAGTCAAAATCACAGTACATGAGCGAGCCACGCACAAACTGAACACTTGTTGTAATTATCACAGTATCTGAAAAAGAAGTCAAAATTAAAACATATTGTCGTTCATAAACATTCACATTTGAGTGTTTCCAAAGTGGAATTGTCATTCTGAGACAGTGTGGCACATAAAAACAAATGAATCTTAAATGGTGACGCTCATTTGATTTTACAGTCAAAATCACACTATATGAGCGAGACAAGCACAAATTGAACATTTGTCGTACTTTTCACAGTATCTGAAGAAGAAGTCAAATTAAAACATGTTGTCCTTCATACACATTCACAGTTGAATGTTTCCAGAGTGGAATTGTCATTCTGAGACAGTGTGACACATAAAAACAAATGAATCTTAAATGGTGACGCTCATTCGATTTTACAGTCAAAATCACACTACATGAGCGAGCCACACAAAAACTGAACATTTGTCGTACTTTTCACAGTACCTGAAAAAGAAGTCAAATTAAAATATATTGTCGTTCATAAACATTCACATTTGAGTGTTTCCAAAGTGGAATTGTCATTCTGAGACAGTGTGGCACATAAAAACAAATGAATCTTAAATGGTGACGCTCATTTGATTTTACAGTCAAAATCACACTACATGAGCGAGCCACACAAAAACTGAACATTTGTCGTACTTTTCACAGTATCCGAAAAAGAAGTCAAATGAAATAATGCTGTCCTTCATACACATTCACATTTGAGTGTTTCTAAAGTGGAATTGTCATTCCGACACAGTGTGACACATAAAAACAAATGAATCTTAAATGGTGACGCTCATTTGATTTTACAGTCAAAATCACACTACATGAGCGAGACAAGCACAAATTGAACATTTGTCGTACTTTTCACAGTATCTGAAAAAGAAGTCAAATTAAAACATGTTGTCCTTCATAAACGTTCACAGTTGAATGTTTCCAGAGTGGAATTGTCATTCTGAGATAGTGTGACACATAAAAACAAATGAATCTTAAATGAATCTTAAATGGTGACGCTCATTTGATTTTACAGTCAAAATCACAGTACATGAGCGAGCCACGCACAAACTGAACACTTGTTGTAATTATCACAGTATCTGAAAAAGAAGTCAAAATTAAAACATATTGTCTTTCATAAACATTCGCATTTGAGTGTTTCTTAGGTGGAAATGTCATTCTGAGACAGTGTGACACATAAAAACAAATGAATCTTAAATGGTGACGCTCATTTGATTTTACAGTCAAAATCACACTACATGAACGAGACACGAACAAACTGAACACTTGTTGTAATTATCACAGTATCTGAAAAACAAGTCAAAATTAAAACATATTGTCTTTCATAAACATTCGCATTTGAGTGTTTCTTAGGTGGAATTGTCATTCTGAGACAGTGTGACACATAAAAACAAATGAATCTTAAATGGTGACGCTCATTCGATTTTACAGTCAAAATCACACTACATGAGCGAGACAAGCACAAATTGAACATTTGTCGTACTTTTCACAGTACCCGAAAAAGAAGTCAAATTAAAACATATTGTCGTTCATAAACATTCACATTTGAGTGTTTCCAAAGTGGAATTGTCATTCTGAGACAGTGTGGCACATAAAAACAAATGAATCTTAAATGGTGACGCTCATTTGATTTTACAGTCAAAATCACACTACATGAGCGAGACAAGCAGAAATTGAACATTTGTCGTACTTTTCACAGTATCTGAAGAAGAAGTCAAATTAAAACATGTTGTCCTTCATAAACATTCACAGTTGAATGTTTCCAGAGTGGAATTGTCATTCTGAGACAGTGTGACACATAAAAACAAATGAATCTTAAATGGTGACGCTCATTCGATTTTACAGTCAAAATCACACTACATGAGCGAGCCACACAAAAACTGAACATTTGTCGTACTTTTCACAGTACCTGAAAAAGAAGTCAAATTAAAATATATTGTCGTTCATAAACATTCACATTTGAGTGTTTCCAAAGTGGAATTGTCATTCTGAGACAGTGTGGCACATAAAAACAAATGAATCTTAAATGGTGACGCTCATTTGATTTTACAGTCAAAATCACACTACATGAGCGAGCCACACAAAAACTGAACATTTGTCGTACTTTTCACAGTATCCGAAAAAGAAGTCAAATGAAATAATGCTGTCCTTCATACACATTCACATTTGAGTGTTTCTAAAGTGGAATTGTCATTCCGACACAGTGTGACACATAAAAACAAATGAATCTTAAATGGTGACGCTCATTTGATTTTACAGTCAAAATCACACTACATGAACGAGACACGAACAAACTGAACACTTGTTGTAATTCTCATAGTATCTGAAAAAGAAGTCAAATGAAATAATGCTGTCCTTCATACACATTCACATTTGAGTGTTTCTAAAGTGGAATTGTCATTCAGACACAGTGTGACACATAAAAACAAATGAATCTTAAATGGTGACGCTCATTTGATTTTACAGTCAAAATCACACTACATGAGCGAGACAAGCACAAATTGAACATTTGTCGTACTTTTCACAGTATCTGAAAAAGAAGTCAAATTAAAACATGTTGTCCTTCATAAACGTTCACAGTTGAATGTTTCCAGAGTGGAATTGTCATTCTGAGATAGTGTGACACATAAAAACAAATGAATCTTAAATGAATCTTAAATGGTGACGCTCATTTGATTTTACAGTCAAAATCACAGTACATGAGCGAGCCACGCACAAACTGAACACTTGTTGTAATTATCACAGTATCTGAAAAAGAAGTCAAAATTAAAACATATTGTCTTTCATAAACATTCGCATTTGAGTGTTTCTTAGGTGGAAATGTCATTCTGAGACAGTGTGACACATAAAAACAAATGAATCTTAAATGGTGACGCTCATTTGATTTTACAGTCAAAATCACACTACATGAACGAGACACGAACAAACTGAACACTTGTTGTAATTATCACAGTATCTGAAAAAGAAGTCAAAATTAAAACATATTGTCTTTCATAAACATTCGCATTTGAGTGTTTCTTAGGTGGAATTGTCATTCTGAGACAGTGTGACACATAAAAACAAATGAATCTTAAATGGTGACGCTCATTCGATTTTACAGTCAAAATCACACTACATGAGCGAGACAAGCACAAATTGAACATTTGTCGTACTTTTCACAGTACCCGAAAAAGAAGTCAAATTAAAACATATTGTCGTTCATAAACATTCACATTTGAGTGTTTCCAAAGTGGAATTGTCATTCTGAGACAGTGTGGCACATAAAAACAAATGAATCTTAAATGGTGACGCTCATTTGATTTTACAGTCAAAATCACACTACATGAGCGAGACAAGCACAAATTGAACATTTGTCGTACTTTTCACAGTATCTGAAGAAGAAGTCAAATTAAAACATGTTGTCCTTCATAAACATTCACAGTTGAATGTTTCCAGAGTGGAATTGTCATTCTGAGACAGTGTGACACATAAAAACAAATGAATCTTAAATGGTGACGCTCATTCGATTTTACAGTCAAAATCACACTACATGAGCGAGCCACACAAAAACTGAACATTTGTCGTACTTTTCACAGTACCTGAAAAAGAAGTCAAATTAAAATATATTGTCGTTCATAAACATTCACATTTGAGTGTTTCCAAAGTGGAATTGTCATTCTGAGACAGTGTGGCACATAAAAACAAATGAATCTTAAATGGTGACGCTCATTTGATTTTACAGTCAAAATCACACTACATGAGCGAGCCACACAAAAACTGAACATTTGTCGTACTTTTCACAGTATCCGAAAAAGAAGTCAAATGAAATAATGCTGTCCTTCATACACATTCACATTTGAGTGTTTCTAAAGTGGAATTGTCATTCCGACACAGTGTGACACATAAAAACAAATGAATCTTAAATGGTGACGCTCATTTGATTTTACAGTCAAAATCACACTACATGAGCGAGACAAGCACAAATTGAACATTTGTCGTACTTTTCACAGTATCTGAAAAAGAAGTCAAATTAAAACATGTTGTCCTTCATAAACGTTCACAGTTGAATGTTTCCAGAGTGGAATTGTCATTCTGAGATAGTGTGACACATAAAAACAAATGAATCTTAAATGAATCTTAAATGGTGACGCTCATTTGATTTTACAGTCAAAATCACAGTACATGAGCGAGCCACGCACAAACTGAACACTTGTTGTAATTATCACAGTATCTGAAAAAGAAGTCAAAAATAAAACATATTGTCTTTCATAAACATTCGCATTTGAGTGTTTCTTAGGTGGAATTGTCATTCTGAGACAGTGTGACACATAAAAACAAATGAATCTTAAATGGTGACGCTCATTCGATTTTACAGTCAAAATCACACTACATGAGCGAGACAAGCACAAATTGAACATTTGTCGTACTTTTCACAGTATCTGAAGAAGAAGTCAAATTAAAACATGTTGTCCTTCATAAACATTCACAGTTGAATGTTTCCAGAGTGGAATTGTCATTCTGAGACAGTGTGACACATAAAAACAAATGAATCTTAAATGGTGACGCTCATTCGATTTTACAGTCAAAATCACACTACATGAGCGAGCCACACAAAAACTGAACATTTGTCGTACTTTTCACAGTACCTGAAAAAGAAGTCAAATTAAAATATATTGTCGTTCATAAACATTCACATTTGAGTGTTTCCAAAGTGGAATTGTCATTCTGAGACAGTGTGGCACATAAAAACAAATGAATCTTAAATGGTGACGCTCATTTGATTTTACAGTCAAAATCACACTACATGAGCGAGCCACACAAAAACTGAACATTTGTCGTACTTTTCACAGTATCCGAAAAAGAAGTCAAATGAAATAATGCTGTCCTTCATACACATTCACATTTGAGTGTTTCTAAAGTGGAATTGTCATTCCGACACAGTGTGACACATAAAAACAAATGAATCTTAAATGGTGACGCTCATTTGATTTTACAGTCAAAATCACACTACATGAACGAGACACGAACAAACTGAACACTTGTTGTAATTCTCATAGTATCTGAAAAAGAAGTCAAATGAAATAATGCTGTCCTTCATACACATTCACATTTGAGTGTTTCTAAAGTGGAATTGTCATTCAGACACAGTGTGACACATAAAAACAAATGAATCTTAAATGGTGACGCTCATTTGATTTTACAGTCAAAATCACACTACATGAGCGAGACAAGCACAAATTGAACATTTGTCGTACTTTTCACAGTATCTGAAAAAGAAGTCAAATTAAAACATGTTGTCCTTCATAAACGTTCACAGTTGAATGTTTCCAGAGTGGAATTGTCATTCTGAGATAGTGTGACACATAAAAACAAATGAATCTTAAATGAATCTTAAATGGTGACGCTCATTTGATTTTACAGTCAAAATCACAGTACATGAGCGAGCCACGCACAAACTGAACACTTGTTGTAATTATCACAGTATCTGAAAAAGAAGTCAAAATTAAAACATATTGTCTTTCATAAACATTCGCATTTGAGTGTTTCTTAGGTGGAATTGTCATTCCGACACAGTGTGACACATAAAAACAAATGAATCTTAAATGGTGACGCTCATTCGATTTTACAGTCAAAATCACACTACATGAGCGAGCCACACAAAAACTGAACATTTGTCGTACTTTTCACAGTACCTGAAAAAGAAGTCAAATTAAAATATATTGTCGTTCATAAACATTCACATTTGAGTGTTTCTTAGGTGGAATTGTCATTCTGAGACAGTGTGACACATAAAAACAAATGAATCTTAAATGGTGACGCTCATTTGATTTTACAGTCAAAATCACACTACATGAGCGAGACAAGCACAAATTGAACATTTGTCGTATTTTTCACAGTATCTGAAAAAGAAGTCAAATGAAATAATGCTGTCCTTCATACACATTCACATTTGAGTGTTTCTAAAGTAGAATTGTCATTCTGAGATAGTGTGACACATAAAAACAAATGAATCTTAAATGGTGACGCTCATTTGATTTTACAGTCAAAATCACACTACATGAACGAGACACGAACAAACTGAACACTTGTTGTAATTATCACAGTATCTGAAAAAGAAGTCAAAATTAAAACATATTGTCTTTCATAAACATTCGCATTTGAGTGTTTCTTAGGTGGAATTGTCATTCTGAGACAGTGTGACACATAAAAACAAATGAATCTTAAATGGTGACGCTCATTCGATTTTACAGTCAAAATCACACTACATGAGCGAGACAAGCACAAATTGAACATTTGTCGTACTTTTCACAGTATCTGAAGAAGAAGTCAAATTAAAACATGTTGTCCTTCATAAACATTCACAGTTGAATGTTTCCAGAGTGGAATTGTCATTCTGAGACAGTGTGACACATAAAAACAAATGAATCTTAAATGGTGACGCTCATTCGATTTTACAGTCAAAATCACACTACATGAGCGAGCCACACAAAAACTGAACATTTGTCGTACTTTTCACAGTACCTGAAAAAGAAGTCAAATTAAAATATATTGTCGTTCATAAACATTCACATTTGAGTGTTTCCAAAGTGGAATTGTCATTCTGAGACAGTGTGGCACATAAAAACAAATGAATCTTAAATGGTGACGCTCATTTGATTTTACAGTCAAAATCACACTACATGAGCGAGCCACACAAAAACTGAACATTTGTCGTACTTTTCACAGTATCCGAAAAAGAAGTCAAATGAAATAATGCTGTCCTTCATACACATTCACATTTGAGTGTTTCTAAAGTGGAATTGTCATTCCGACA
Organism: Chaetodon auriga; assembly: GCF_051107435.1. Lineage (NCBI taxonomy): Eukaryota > Metazoa > Chordata > Actinopteri > Chaetodontiformes > Chaetodontidae > Chaetodon > Chaetodon auriga. Next base: position 122,918 of record NC_135084.1, read on the forward strand.
CAGTGTGACACATAAAAACAAATGAATCTTAAATGGTGACGCTCATTTGATTTTACAGTCAAAATCACACTACATGAACGAGACACGAACAAACTGAACACTTGTTGTAATTCTCATAGTATCTGAAAAAGAAGTCAAATGAAATAATGCTGTCCTTCATACACATTCACATTTGAGTGTTTCTAAAGTGGAATTGTCATTCAGACACAGTGTGACACATAAAAACAAATGAATCTTAAATGGTGACGCTCATTTGATTTTACAGTCAAAATCACACTACATGAGCGAGACAAGCACAAATTGAACATTTGTCGTACTTTTCACAGTATCTGAAAAAGAAGTCAAATTAAAACATGTTGTCCTTCATAAACGTTCACAGTTGAATGTTTCCAGAGTGGAATTGTCATTCTGAGATAGTGTGACACATAAAAACAAATGAATCTTAAATGAATCTTAAATGGTGACGCTCATTTGATTTTACAGTCAAAATCACAGTACATGAGCGAGCCACGCACAAACTGAACACTTGTTGTAATTATCACAGTATCTGAAAAAGAAGTCAAAATTAAAACATATTGTCTTTCATAAACATTCGCATTTGAGTGTTTCTTAGGTGGAATTGTCATTCCGACACAGTGTGACACATAAAAACAAATGAATCTTAAATGGTGACGCTCATTCGATTTTACAGTCAAAATCACACTACATGAGCGAGCCACACAAAAACTGAACATTTGTCGTACTTTTCACAGTACCTGAAAAAGAAGTCAAATTAAAATATATTGTCGTTCATAAACATTCACATTTGAGTGTTTCTTAGGTGGAATTGTCATTCTGAGACAGTGTGACACATAAAAACAAATGAATCTTAAATGGTGACGCTCATTTGATTTTACAGTCAAAATCACACTACATGAGCGAGACAAGCACAAATTGAACATTTGTCGTATTTTTCACAGTATCTGAAAAAGAAGTCAAATGAAATAATGCTGTCCTTCATACACATTCACATTTGAGTGTTTCTAAAGTAGAATTGTCATTCTGAGATAGTGTGACACATAAAAACAAATGAATCTTAAATGGTGACGCTCATTTGATTTTACAGTCAAAATCACACTACATGAACGAGACACGAACAAACTGAACACTTGTTGTAATTATCACAGTATCTGAAAAAGAAGTCAAAATTAAAACATATTGTCTTTCATAAACATTCGCATTTGAGTGTTTCTTAGGTGGAATTGTCATTCTGAGACAGTGTGACACATAAAAACAAATGAATCTTAAATGGTGACGCTCATTCGATTTTACAGTCAAAATCACACTACATGAGCGAGCCACACAAAAACTGAACATTTGTCGTACTTTTCACAGTATCTGAAAAAGAAGTCAAATGAAATAATGCTGTCCTTCATACACATTCACATTTGAGTGTTTCTAAAGTAGAATTGTCATTCTGAGATAGTGTGACACATAAAAACAAATGAATCTTAAATGGTGACGCTCATTTGATTTTACAGTCAAAATCACACTACATGAGCGAGACAAGCACAAATTGAACATTTGTCGTACTTTTCACAGTACCCGAAAAAGAAGTCAAATTAAAACATATTGTCGTTCATAAACATTCACATTTGAGTGTTTCCAAAGTGGAATTGTCATTCTGAGACAGTGTGGCACATAAAAACAAATGAATCTTAAATGGTGACGCTCATTTGATTTTACAGTCAAAATCACACTACATGAGCGAGACAAGCACAAATTGAACATTTGTCGTACTTTTCACAGTATCTGAAGAAGAAGTCAAATTAAAACATGTTGTCCTTCATAAACATTCACAGTTGAATGTTTCCAGAGTGGAATTGTCATTCTGAGACAGTGTGACACATAAAAACAAATGAATCTTAAATGGTGACGCTCATTCGATTTTACAGTCAAAATCACACTACATGAGCGAGCCACACAAAAACTGAACATTTGTCGTACTTTTCACAGTACCTGAAAAAGAAGTCAAATTAAAATATATTGTCGTTCATAAACATTCACATTTGAGTGTTTCTTAGGTGGAATTGTCATTCTGAGACAGTGTGACACATAAAAACAAATGAATCTTAAATGGTGACGCTCATTTGATTTTACAGTCAAAATCACACTACATGAGCGAGACAAGCACAAATTGAACATTTGTCGTATTTTTCACAGTATCTGAAAAAGAAGTCAAATGAAATAATGCTGTCCTTCATACACATTCACATTTGAGTGTTTCTAAAGTAGAATTGTCATTCTGAGATAGTGTGACACATAAAAACAAATGAATCTTAAATGGTGACGCTCATTTGATTTTACAGTCAAAATCACACTACATGAACGAGACACGAACAAACTGAACACTTGTTGTAATTATCACAGTATCTGAAAAAGAAGTCAAAATTAAAACATATTGTCTTTCATAAACATTCGCATTTGAGTGTTTCTTAGGTGGAATTGTCATTCTGAGACAGTGTGACACATAAAAACAAATGAATCTTAAATGGTGACGCTCATTCGATTTTACAGTCAAAATCACACTACATGAGCGAGCCACACAAAAACTGAACATTTGTCGTACTTTTCACAGTATCTGAAAAAGAAGTCAAATGAAATAATGCTGTCCTTCATACACATTCACATTTGAGTGTTTCTAAAGTAGAATTGTCATTCTGAGATAGTGTGACACATAAAAACAAATGAATCTTAAATGGTGACGCTCATTTGATTTTACAGTCAAAATCACACTACATGAGCAAGACAAGCACAAATTGAACATTTGTCGTACTTTTCACAGTACCCGAAAAAGAAGTCAAATTAAAACATATTGTCGTTCATAAACATTCACATTTGAGTGTTTCCAAAGTGGAATTGTCATTCTGAGACAGTGTGGCACATAAAAACAAATGAATCTTAAATGGTGACGCTCATTTGATTTTACAGTCAAAATCACACTACATGAGCGAGACAAGCACAAATTGAACATTTGTCGTATTTTTCACAGTATCTGAAAAAGAAGTCAAATGAAATAATGCTGTCCTTCATACACATTCACATTTGAGTGTTTCTAAAGTAGAATTGTCATTCTGAGATAGTGTGACACATAAAAACAAATGAATCTTAAATGGTGACGCTCATTTGATTTTACAGTCAAAATCACACTACATGAACGAGACACGAACAAACTGAACACTTGTTGTAATTATCACAGTATCTGAAAAAGAAGTCAAAATTAAAACATATTGTCTTTCATAAACATTCGCATTTGAGTGTTTCTTAGGTGGAATTGTCATTCTGAGACAGTGTGACACATAAAAACAAATGAATCTTAAATGGTGACGCTCATTCGATTTTACAGTCAAAATCACACTACATGAGCGAGCCACACAAAAACTGAACATTTGTCGTACTTTTCACAGTACCTGAAAAAGAAGTCAAATTAAAATATATTGTCCTTCATAAACATTCACAGTTGAGTGTTTCCAAAGTGGAATTGTCATTCTGAGACAGTGTGGCACATAAAAACAAATGAATCTTAAATGGTGACGCTCATTTGATTTTACAGTCAAAATCACACTACATGAGCGAGCCACACAAAAACTGAACATTTGTCGTACTTTTCACAGTATCCGAAAAAGAAGTCAAATGAAATAATGCTGTCCTTCATACACATTCACATTTGAGTGTTTCTAAAGTGGAATTGTCATTCCGACACAGTGTGACACATAAAAACAAATGAATCTTAAATGGTGACGCTCATTTGATTTTACAGTCAAAATCACACTACATGAACGAGACACGAACAAACTGAACACTTGTTGTAATTCTCATAGTATCTGAAAAAGAAGTCAAATGAAATAATGCTGTCCTTCATACACATTCACATTTGAGTGTTTCTAAAGTGGAATTGTCATTCAGACACAGTGTGACACATAAAAACAAATGAATCTTAAATGGTGACGCTCATTTGATTTTACAGTCAAAATCACACTACATGAGCGAGACAAGCACAAATTGAACATTTGTCGTACTTTTCACAGTATCTGAAAAAGAAGTCAAATTAAAACATGTTGTCCTTCATAAACGTTCACAGTTGAATGTTTCCAGAGTGGAATTGTCATTCTGAGATAGTGTGACACATAAAAACAAATGAATCTTAAATGGTGACGCTCATTTGATTTTACAGTCAAAATCACACGACATGAGCGAGCCACACAAAAACTGAACATTTGTCGTACTTTTCACAGTACCTGAAAAAGAAGTCAAATTAAAACATATTGTCGTTCATAAACATTCACATTTCAGTGTTTCCAAAGTGGAATTGTCATTCTGAGACAGTGTGACACATAAAAACAAATGAATCTTAAATGGTGACGCTCATTTGATTTTACAGTCAAAATCACACTACATGAACGAGACACGAACAAACTGAACACTTGTTGTAATTCTCATAGTATCTGAAAAAGAAGTCAAATGAAATAATGCTGTCCTTCATACACATTCACATTTGAGTGTTTCCAAAGTGGAATTGTCATTCTGAGACAGTGTGACACATAAAAACAAATGAATCTTAAATGAATCTTAAATGGTCACGCTCATTTGATTTTACAGTCAAAATCACAATACATGAGCGAGCCACGCACAAACTGAACACTTGTCGTAATTATCACAGTATCTGAAAAAGAAGTCAAAATTAAAACATATTGTCTTTCATAAACATTCACATTTGAGTGTTTTTTAGGTGGAATTGTCATTCTGAGACAGTGTGACACATAAAAACAAATGAATTTTAAATGGTGACGCTCATTTGATTTTACAGTTAAAATCACACTACATGAGCGAGCCACGCACAAACTCAACATTTGTCGTACTTTTCACAGTCTCTGAAAAAGAAGTCAAATTAAAACATATTGTCCTTCATAAACATTCACATTTGAGTGTTTCTCAGGTGGAATTGTCATTCTGAGACAGTGTGACACATAAAAACAAATGAATCTTGAATGGTGACGCTCATTTGATTTTACAGTCAAAATCACACTACATGAGCAAGACACACACAAACTGAACACTTGTCGTACTTTTCAGAGTATCCGAAAAAGAAGTCAAATTAATTAATGCTGTCCTTCATACACATTCACATTTGAGTGTTTCTAAAGTGGAATTGTCATTCTGAGATAGTGTGACACATAAAAACAAATGAATCTTAAATGGTGACGCTCATTTGATTTTACAGTCAAAATCACACTACATGAGCGAGACAAGCACAAATTGAACATTTGTCGTACTTTTCACAGTATCTGAAAAAGAAGTCAAATTAAAACATGTTGTCCTTCATAAACATTCACAGTTGAATGTTTCCAGAGTGGAATTCTCATTCTGAGATAGTGTGACACATAAAAACAAATGAATCTTAAATGGTGACGCTCATTTGATTTTACAGTCAAAATCACACTACATGAGCGAGCCACACAAAAACTGAACATTTGTCGTACTTTTCACAGTACCTGAAAAAGAAGTCAATTTAAAACATATTGTCGTTCATAAACATTCACATTTCAGTGTTTCCAAAGTGGAATTGTCATTCTGAGACAGTGTGACACATAAAAACAAATGAATCTTAAATGGTGACGCTCATTTGATTTTACAGTCAAAATCACACTACATGAGCGATCCACGCACAAACTCAACATTTGTCGTACTTTTCACAGTCTCTGAAAAAGAAGTCAAATTAAAACATATTGTCCTTCATAAACATTCACATTTGAGTGTTTCTCAGGTGGAATTGTCATTCTGAGACAGTGTGACACATAAAAACAAATGAATCTTGAATGGTGACGCTCATTTGATTTTACAGTCAAAATCACACTACATGAGCAAGACACACACAAACTGTACACTTGTCGTACTTTTCACAGTCTCTGAAAAAGAAGTCAAATTAAAACATATTGTCCTTCATAAACATTCACATTTGAGTGTTTCTCAGGTGGAATTGTCATTCTGAGACAGTGTGACACATAAAAACAAATGAATCTTGAATGGTGACGCTCATTCGATTTTACAGTCAAAATCACACTACATGAGCAAGACACACACAAACTGAACACTTGTCGTACTTTTCAGAGTATCCGAAAAAGAAGTCAAATTAATTAATGCTGTCCTTCATAAACATTCACATTTGAGTGTTTCTAAAGTGGAACTGTCATTCTGACACAGTGTGACACATAAAAACAAATGAATCTTAAATGGTGACGTTCATTTGATTTTACAGTCAACATCTTACTACATGAGTGATAGGAGCAGAACATCAACACTTGTATTTTTAACATTAACTCTGAAGGAAGTCAAATTAAAACATGTTGTCATTTAAAAATAGTCACAGTTGAATGTTTCCAAAGTGGAACTGTCATTCTGAGGCAGTGTGACACATAAAAACACATGATTCTTAAATGGTGACACTCAATTGATTTCACAGTCAACATCACACTCCATGAGCGAGACAAGCACAAACTCAACACTTGTTGTACTTTTCAGAGCATCTGAAAAAGAAGTCAAATTAAAACATATTGTCCTTCATAAACATTTACAGTTGAATGTTTCAAAAGTGGAATTGTCATTCTGAGACAGTGTGACACATAAAAACAAATGAATTTTAATTGGTGACGCTCATTTGATTTAAAGTCAATATCATACTACATGAGTGACAGGAGCACAACATCAACACTTGTATTTTTTACAGTAACTCTGAAGGAAGTCAAAATAAAACATATTGTCCTTCATAAACATTCACAGTTGAATGTTTCTAAAGTAGAATTGTCATTCTGAGACAGTGTGACACATAAAAACAAATGAATCTCAAATGGTGACGCTCATTTGATTTTACAGTCAACATCACACTACATGAGCAAGACCAGCACAAACTCAACACTTGTTGTACTTTTCACAGCATCTGAAAAAGAAGTCAAATTAAAACATATTGTCCTTCATAAACATTTACAGCTGAATGTTTCTAAAGTGGAATTGTCATTCTGAGACAGTGTGACACATAAAAACAAATGAATCTTAATTGGTGACGCTCATTTGATTTTACAGTCAAAATCATACTACATGAGTGAAAGGAGCACAACATCAACACTTGTATTTTTCACAGTAACTGTGAAGGAAGTCAAATTAAAACATGTTGTCCTTTAAAAACAGTCACAGTTGAATGTTTCCAAAGTGGAACTGTCATTCTGAGGCAGTGTGACACATAAAAACACACGATTCTTAAATGGTGACACTCAATTGATTTCACAGTCAACATCACACTACATACGCGAGACAAGGACAAACTGAACATTTGTCATACTTTTCACAGTATCTGAAAAAGTAGTCAAATTAAATAATGCTGTGCTTTAAAATCATTAACATTTGATTGTTTCTCAAGTGCAAGTGTCAGTCTGAGACAGTGTGAGACATAAAAACAAATGAATCTTAAATGGTCATTTGATTTTACAGTCAAAATCATTACATATGAGCGACATGAGCACAAAATGAACATGAAACATGATGTCTGTCATAAACATTCACAGTTGAATGTTTCTATAGTGGAATTGTCATTCTGAGACAGTGTGACATATAAAAACACATGAATCCTAAATGGTGACGCTCATTTGATTTCACAGTCAACATCACACTACACGAGCGACAGAAGCACTACATCAACACTGGTATATTTCACAGAAACTGTGAAGGAAGTCAAACTAAAACATGTTGTCCGTCATAAACCTTCACAGTTAAATGTTTCTAAAGTGGAATTGTTATTCTGAGACAGTTTGGTACATAAAAACGGTTGAATCTTATATCGCGACTTTCATCTGATTTTACTGGGGCACATTGGGGCAGGAGTAGGCCGTGAGCGATACAGAGAGCGGAGGAGAACTGTAAACGCACGACCATGTAGAGACAGAAATGACATACCCTCCGTAAATGACATGCAATCGTGTAAATAAATAAATACCATAAGGCTATTGACTTTGTTTTTGAAAAGTATTCTCAAATGGCTCGGGATCAAATTCAGGTTCGAACATGTACAGTTGAACTACTGAAGCATTCAGTCTATTCATTGCTGCCATGTCCACTACCTTCACATGCTGCCTGAGTCTAAGCTCTCCCCGTTACCATGGTAACATGGGTGGGGCAGCAGCAGCTGATTTGCATTTAAAGCTACAGACACCAGAAACAGCACATTCTGAAAGGGGCTGAAACAGAGGGAGATGAGAATCTTTTTCAAAAAGCTATTTCTAGCAAACAGCTACAAAAACATGTTTTATGGAAATCATAGTAATTTATTGAAAAAGCTTCATAATATGGGACCTTTTAAACAGTCTGACAGCTGTTGGGAAGGACTTGGAGTGGTATTCTTTCTTATGGACTGGATACAGCAGTCTGTTACTATGATGCACTTGATTTTCTGATGACAGACTATGGACATATACTGTACAGCAGTGATTTTCAACTGGTGGGTCACGGTCCAAAAGTGGGTCGCGTACCTGTTTTCAGTGGCCTCTGCCTGGGGAAAACAGAAAAAGATAATGAGCAGGGAAGGGTTCATTTAGTCGTGCTGTTCATTTATTATGGACTCTTAATGCTCGCTGTATCTGCGAGGCAATTTTTATGTGGTGATTCTTTTTCTCAACTGTCCTCTGCATTAGTGATTCTCAATTGGTGGGTCGCGGTCCAAAAGTGGCTTTTGGAAGGGTTAATTTAGTCATGCTGTTAATTTATTATGGAGAAGAACACAGACACAAACACTGAAAGGAATCATGGTATTCATGTGTTTCTTTTAATGACAACAGTCAATATAACAACTGAAAAGTTAGGCTCTGGACGAACATTTCCAGAGCCTCTTGATATGGGAAGTCAGAAAGGTCTGGCCCATTTATCGAGTTAAAACACAGATGTTTTTGTTTGCCCCCTTAACATGATGGTAGGGGAAACACTGCTCTATGTATGAACCACACGTACTCCTGTACTGTACATGTACAGAAAAAGTGCTCCCCTGTCCGCTGGTGGGAGTGTGCGCGCACACACGTGTGTGTGTGTGTGTGTGTGTGTGTGTGTGTGTGTGTGTGTGTGCGCGCGCGCGCGCGCGCACGCGCACATCCGGGCGGATCTCCGCTGTGTGCGATACAGAGAGGAGAGGAGAATTGGAAACGCCCGACCATGTCGAAACAGAAATGACATGCCGTCTTGTAAATAAGACAAATAACTTAAGGCTATGTAGTTTGTTTAATTAAAGGACAAGACTTGTTCTATAGTAAAGGTATTCTCAAATGACTTATGTTGTGATCTGGCGCCATATAGAAAATAAATTAACTTGACAGTCAAACTGCAACCTGAATGTTCAACCTTTTCACAGAATTCTGTCTGTGGCTGATTTTTAAAAACGCAAACAAACCATTATATTAATTGTTATTTTTATATTTCAACAATAAAATTAAGTCTATAGATGGGCTACGGGTCAAAGTCAAAAATCAACTTTTCTTTGTCAATTACACCACATGTACAGGACATAAAGAGGGATCAAAGTAAGTCTGCCCCCCCAAGACAAGTGTTTAAAATAAATACAGGGGTACAAAACTACTGAATAGTACCAAGACATAAAATGTGATCACAAAAAAATTGTGAGTTATGAAAATCTTGTATGTACGTCGCTTTGGATAAAGGCGTTTGCCAAATGACAAACTAATTGTAATTGTAAAAAGTGTGAGATTAAATAGTTCAGTCTGGTGGAGCTTGAATGGTACCTCAGCAGAAAGAGCACATGATGGGTGCTGGGGCTCTCGCTCTTTAATTTGAGGAGGAAGTAGAGGCACTGCTGGGCTTTGTTTGCCACTGATGCAGTGTTTGTTGTTCAGGAGAGGTCCTCAGTAATTTGGTGCTGCGCCACCCTCTCACAGCAGAACGATTAAGTGGTACGTGGGGGGTGTTGGGGGTGGGTTCTCCAGAAGTCAATTACAATCTCCTTTGTTTTCCCCACATTCAGGGAGAGATTGGTATTTCCACACCACATGGCCAGTGGGTTCACCTCGTCCCTGTAATTGGTCTCATCACTGTTGCTGATGCTGACCTGTGCTGCATGTGATCTCTCTGTGACAAAGTCCTGCCACCAATTCCAGAGGAGGTTGCTCAGGCCAAGCTGGTAACTGCTGAGGGATGATCGTCTGTGGACCAGTTGGCCTGATATGGATACTGAAGCGGGTCCAGGAGAGAGGGGAGGCTGGATCTTATTTGTTGCATGGCTAGCCTTTCAAAGCACGATTCAACGCAACTATCTGAGTCAGCACATACAGTCAGACCTAAATTTATATATTTTGATCAGTATCTCATCTGACCACATCTCAAGGGCATTCGGCATGCGTAATGGTCACTCAACCTGACCGAATGTACACAGGTGAAACAGGGATGCAAACTTATCAATTAACGTCGCTGTGCCAACCAGAAACAGCCGTGGCATCCTACAGAGCATATATACTGCATCTATCTCTGAGATGAGAATGGGGAGTAGTTGCGCCTGCAGCGCAGTGCACGAAAATACGAAAGTCTGCGCCGCTACGCCCCATTGGCTAAGCAGACCTGACTTTGCGCTGCGCCTCCACCGCGCTGGCGGCAGAAACGACAATAGAGCACAGTTGAATGTTTCTAAAGTGGAATTGTCATTCTAAGACAGTTTGACACATGAAAACAAATGAATTTTAAATGGTGACGCTCATTTGATTTTACAGTCAAAATCACTACATATGAGCGACAGGAGCCCAAAATGAACATGTATTTTTCACAGTAACTGAAAAAGAAGTCAAATGAAACCATGTTGTCCTTTAAAAACATTCACATTTGAGTTTTTCTCAAGTGGAAATCTTATACTAAGACAGTTTGACACATAAAAACAGCTGAATCTCAAAATCACTACATATGAGCGACAGGAGCCCAAAATGAACATGTATTTTTCACAGCAATTGAAAAAGAAGTCAAATGAAACCATGTTGTCCTTTAAAAGTATTCACATTTGAGTTTTTCTCAAATGGAAATCTTATTTTAAGACAATTTGACACATAAAACAGTTGAATCTCAAATAGTGACATTCATCTGATTTTACTGTCAAAATCTCATTGTATGAGCGACAGGAGCACAAAATGAACATTTGTATTTTTCACAGTAACTGAAATAGAAGTCAAATGAAACCATGTTGTCTTTCAAAAACATTCACATTTGAGTGTCCTTATTAGACAGTTTGACACGTAACAACAGCTGAATCGTAAATGGTGATCATTTATTTTTACTCTCCAAATCAAAATATATGAGCAAGACAAGCATAACGAGCATATGTTGTTTTTGTCACAGTAACTGCAAAGGAAGTCAGATTGGCCATGCTGTCATTCAAAAACATTCACACTTGAATGTTTCTCTGTAGAATGTGTATTTTGTAGAGATCTCATGAAGCTCATCTGTTCCATCCGACGCAGCCACAGGTATGATCAAGTAAGATGAGCAGTGGCTCACACCCTCCTCAGATGAAAGGGATCCTGGATCACTGTGTTTCGCTCCATGTCGTTCCACAATGTGAGGAGGCTAATGAAAAAAAGCAATACAGAAATAAATAATTACATTATTATTAGGGGTGGGACTCGATTAAAAAAATGTATCTAATTAATTAGAGGCTTTGTGATTAATTAATCTCAATTAATCGCAGTTTAATGGTATAACAATATTTGCCACAAGAAGCCACATTTTGCTTCATTTGCTCCAGTGTGGGTTGCTCCAAAGTTTTCAGAGATAACCGGCAGACGAGCTGCGATGGTGACGTCATCAAGTACGCTGCCTTCCCTATTGCAGAATGACCGTCCTGCGTCCTCCCGTCCTGGAGAGACTGTACTCCCAGGTCCAACTTGTTAAGTCCGAACTGCCAAGTTCGTAAGTCCGAACTTGGTGTACTTGGTATTGAGAAACGACCCTAGCTCTGACGCGTCTTGTGCATCAGTGTGATCGGTGGACCAGGAACTTGTGCACTTACAAACGTTCCGTGTTGTCTGGAGTGCAAACTGCGATTAAATGCGTTAATTTTTTTGACGCGTTTTTTTCTTTGTAATTAATTAATCGTAATTAACGCGTTAAAGTCCCACCCCTAATTATTATTAAAAAAAATAGTCAAAATAATATCTTAAAGCTAGATCTTATGCAGCACTTTTCCCGGTACAATGGCGCAAGTAATGAAATAAATTAATAGATCAATACATACATTACTACCTCAGATGATACTATGGCGACCAACACACCCGCAGCTCCTGCTGTACCTGTAACCAAATATCAATTTGTCCCTCTTTCAGTAACAACCAACAAAGATGAGAGCAGATTTAAATGTACTCAGCAGGAATTTATTCTGGGTCTGGCAGTAGTATGCTACCTAAGTCCAATAAAATAAAATAAAAGATTTTATGGACTGGAACGTACCTTTCCTTTAAATCAGTGTCTGTTTGTTTAAATCAAAATATGTTCTTTCATTGTAGTGACACAAGCACAAAAAAAATAAAAAAAATAAAAAAAATAAAATACAATAAAATAAATTCTCTTCAGCTTCAATATAAATTACCTGACTCAGTCCCGCAACACAAATAGTTGCCAGCAATATAAATGAAATATCACAAATCAAAACCTTGTGAAATGTCCCTTTTCAATCAGTCTCTTTGCAGTGTTTATCAAAGGTAAATCAGTCCTTTATTTTTGAGCAATGAATAGTCAATCCTCTCCACAAATTGTGGCGATCCGCAATTTGTTATGTCTTAATCCAGGAGAAAGGAAACTCCTAGCAAAAAAAAAAAAAAAAACTCCTGGCAAAAGAAACAAAGTTTGGGTACCCAAAAAAAAAAAATATACTATAGAGCTCTATAGAAAGAAAAGGTTTTTGATACTCAAATTGTCCACGAGCAGAGCTGGGTAATGGCTGGCGGCAAGTCCTGGGACACAGCGATCTCTGCCTGGCTCCGGTCCACGTACTAGCAGGAAAAAGTATAATTGATGACTTGATGTGCAAGACGGCTAGTGGAGACTGGCTACAGCTCGGCCATGTCTTCTCCCCTCTCAGCATTATTCAAGTGCAACCCGCGAACTCTCCTGCTCTGAGATAGCTGCTCTACAGCCGTAAAGCAGAGCTTACTGTTGCGGCTCTTAAAGGGACAGTGTGCCTATTGACACTAAATAACAGGCTGGCTAAATAACCACTGGGTTACATCCTCCCCTGCTTAAAATCTGCTGTCCTCGGCAGTCTGTCTCTCCAGGGAATGCATTAATCCTACAACCTGCTCCTGCAAAGTTATTAAAAAACTATACAGCAATGTTTGATGTGCTAGTGGACTAACACTGTTCTGCCTACAGGTAACCCTGGAACCCAGCTGGTAGTCACTGAGGTAAGCTGGGGGAGCTCGCCTCCTCTGTGGCCTACTCTGTGTTTGGAATGGAGAGTTTTTAGGTTCTGACAGCCCAGAGTGATCTGAACTAAACTCGGGGGCATCAGGATTCAGAGAGCTTTGGGACTGAGGTCCACTTTGTGTCTCCAATGTATCATTCTCAGGAGCTTGAAATGACATATAGTCAACCTCCCAGTCCTCCTCTTCCCTCAAGGTTGAAACCTCTCTGTCCTCTTCTGCCTCCACAGCACTTGGTAAGGGTTCCTGAACTTCCTGCTCCTCATCAGCTGTTCCATAGACCTGGCTAGTTACAGTATTGGCCACACTGTCAATCTGTACATCCAAATTTGCAGGCAAAAATCCACAAGGAAGCAGCATGTCACGATGCAGGACTCTGTCCTTACCCCCTCCATCCTCAGGCCTCACCACATAGACTGGTATGTTCACATCAGGCTGTTTGACAACGATGTGAACAACAGTTTCCCACCGATCAGAAATTTTGTGTTTCTTTCTCAGGCTCAAGTTTCTTACAAGAACCCTATCTCCAACTTCGAGAGGCAGAGCAGTCACTTTGGCATCCCAGCGTCTTTTGTTCAGTAGCTGCCTTTTCTCTGCATTACTAGAAGCTAGCTGGTATGCATGTCTGAGTCTCTTTTTGAGTTCCCGCACATAATGTGAATGTGTGGTAGGATTGTGGCCTTGTGGGCTGATGCCAAAACAGAGGTCAATGGGAAGGCGGGGCTCTCTTCCGAACATCAAGAGAAACGGAGCTTCTCCAGTTGAGTCATTCCTGGTACAATTATATGCATGCACCAAAGGCCGGACGTATTTCCTCCACTCATCCTTCTTCTTGTCTTCCAGAGTTCTGTTAAATCTTTCTACAGGGTTACCTCTCGGGTGGTATGGCGTTGTGCGAGATTTCACCCCAGAAAGTCTACACAACTCTGTCACTAGCTCTGACTCAAAACATGCACCCTGATCACTGTGTATTCTGCGAGGAAAGCCATAATGACTGATGAAATTTTCCCACAGCACCAGGGCGACAGTCTTGGCTGTCTGATCTCTTGTCGGGTATGCTTGGGCATATTTAGTAAAATGGTCGGTTATGACCAGTATGTTTCGGGTGTCTCTGGAATCTGGTTCTAGGGACAGAAAATCAATACAGACGAGTTCAAGGGGGCCACTAACCTGGATATTGACTAATTTGGCTGCCCGCTGTGCTCTGGACTTTCTCCTCACACACCTCTCACAGTTTTTGCACTTTTCCTCAATATACTGAGCCATCTTTGGCCAGTAAAACCTAGCTCTGGCTAGTTCCAAGGTCCTCTCAATGCCCATATGCCCTGTCTCATCGTGAACGCCTTGAAAAGCTCGCTCTCTAAGACAACTGGGCATGACAAGTTGAAGGAAAGCCTCACCTCTCTGATTGAAAATCTTGCGGTACAGCACGTCATCAACAAGGACTAGTTTTGATCTCTCTCGGAGGAGTAGCACCACCTCCGGCTGCTCGAGCCGCTTGTCTATGGTGACACTGTCTAAATCACTGATTAAGATTTCTTTGACACGGGCCAAATTTTTATCCTCCCTCTGTAACTGCTGCCAGTCACATGTAGACATCCCTGGGAGTGTTGGCTGACCCGGCCATTGGAGTGGCTCGTCCAGGTTGTCAGGGACAGCATTTTCACTACATAAGAGGGTTTCAATGGCGGGTATCTCACAGTCATACTCTGTACTTTCATCTGAGATTGCAAGAACTTTAACTCCATGACGCATACACAGAGTGCCCATTGCCTCTCCCTCAATGACATGGAACTCCTCAGGAGACAGAATAGCGCAGTCCATGAGACTGGATATCTTTTTGTCCAGCTCCACTGACTCCTCATCCTCATGTGGGTCCCCCTGAGGACGTCGTGACAGTCCATCTGCGTCCACATTAAGCTGGCCAGATTTGTAGTGGATATCAAAGTTGTAGACTGATAGAGCAGCGAGCCACCTGTGGCTTGTGGCATCCAACTTGGCACTTGTGAGCACATAGGTTAAAGGGTTGTTATCAGTCAACACCTTAAAGGTAGCCCCATACAAATAGTCATTAAATTTCTCACTTACTGCCCATTTTAGTGCAAGAAATTCTAACTTATGGGCAGGATAGTTTTTCTCGCTTTTAGAGAGCCCACGGCTAGCGTAGGCCACCACTCGAGGCTGACCCTCTTGGACCTGGTACAAAACCGCGCCTAACCCTGTGGTGCAGGCATCTGTATGTACCACATAAGGCAATCGCCAATCTGCAAAACCCAATACCGGAGCTGATGTCAGTTTTTCAATGATAAGCTCAAATGCTTCCTGGCAGCTACTGCTCCAAACATTTGTGAGGGAAAGGGACTTGGGTCTTTTCCAGTGGCTCTGACTTTTGTGTCTGGGAGCGAACTCTCCTTTTAAGAGGTCATTGAGAGGCCTGACAATTTTGGAATAATCACGGACAAATCTCCTGTAATATCCGGTGAAACCCAGAAATGATCTCAGTTCTCTAACAGTCTGAGGGCGTGGCCACTCCCTGATGGCTGCTACTTCATCAGGATCTGGCTGAATTCCCTGAGCAGATATCACATGTCCGAGATATTTCACTTTTGTCTGAAAGAATTTGCATTTACATGGGGATAATTTCAACCCGAAGTCTGCAATGCGTTTCAGTATTTTCATCAACCTTTCTTCATGTTGCTCCAATGAGTCTGAAAAGACTATTATATCGTCGAGGAAGGCAATGACTTCCTGAAGGTTTAGTCCAGCCATTACCTTCTCCATTGTTCATTGGAAGGTTGCAGGCGAATTGGTCAAGCCCTGGGGCATCCTCCGGAATTGCCATGTACCAAAGGGGGTTGTGAATGCCGTCTTAGGGCGATCAGATGGCTCTACCTCCAGCTGATAATATCCACTTTTAAGGTCGAGCACAGTGAACCATTTTGAACCTGAGAGCAATGTAAATGTCTCCTCAATACGAGGTAAAGGATATGCGTCCTTTTTGGTGAGGTTGTTCAGTCTTCGATAGTCTACAACCATTCTCAGGTCTCCATTTTTTTTCCGAACGAGCACTATTGGAGATGCATAAGGACTAGTAGATTCCTCAATAATGCCTGCTGCAAAAAGGTCCTGCAAATGCCTTTTTAGATCATTGAAATCTGCTGGTGAGACACGTCGTGTTCTTTCTTTAAATGGAACATGAGGCTCTAACTCTATACGGTGAGTGACTCCGGATACGCTGCCAACATCAAGTTCATGTCTAGCAAATGCATGTGGCACTTCATTATCCACCCTAGCCTGTATGTGCTCTTTAAGCTGTGTTGATATGGGGCTATCACCAAAATCAAGCTCCAGAGTCTCACTAGTCTGTGGGGACTCTTTAGTGGGTGAGACGGAGAGGGTGTGTGCCTGTAGGGTTTCAACACCTGGTGAGGCCTTGGCCGTGGAGGGCACCACTGGTACGGCCCAGTCAATGGGAGAACATTCTGCAATGACAGTTTTTGGGTGCAAAGTGATGTCATGCTCTGATAGATTTTTAACAGCTACCTTAAACTTGTTATGAGACTCAGGTTTCACATTCACTATCTGGTCATAGATTACCAAACCTCCAGGAGTGAAGAACTCCTCTGAGCCACTGACAAGAGCTTGAAACTGACTGCCTCTGGGCTTGGTGTGACAGATACCATTTAATACCCCTGTCTCACCCTGTTTTAACCGCACTGGTACTTTGCTGCTGAGTGTCACACGAAGAACACAAGCATTCTCTGTTTGGGGTTTTGTGCTTTCGCAATATTGTGAGTATGCTATAGCCCAACTAGCCTGGGTTGGTATGGTCTTAAGAAACTGTGTTCCACCTCTCTTGGTGCAGTCTAGTACCAAAGAACGTAAAACATTGGTTCCAACGAGAAGAGGGACCTTCTCATTGTGTGACTGATCTGGGCCCACTAATACTAAGGCTGAAACACTTTTGTCAGTACCACAGGCATGTTTGGGAAACTGAAGCTCCACTTCAATGTACCCTAAATATGGGACCTGTTGTCCTGCTGCTCCCTCAATGTCAAATACTTTCTCTATAGTGTACAGCTGTCTGTGGGATAAATGTTGGGAGTAGAATGACTGAGATACAATAGTGACTTGTGCTCCAGAATCCAGCAAACAGTGACAATGAACTCCATCTATCCAACCTTCACTCTCGCAGGGTTCTCCAACCAGACCAGCAGGGATTTGAGCAATGTCTGCCTGTGATCGTGGGGGCTCAGACTTAATGTGGTTAGAGCAGGTGGAACTAGTTGGGCCGTGAGCTCCTGCTTGTTCCTTAGCAGGAGCTCCTACACGTTTAAATGCAAGTCTGACTGGGGGGCAATTTGTTGCTGGCCCTGTCTGCTATTGTGTCTCTCGCACAGTTTCCTCTGCACCAAAACAGCATTAGGTGGGTTAGTACATTGTGACAGCATATGAAAGTCCTCTCCACAGTTGTAACAGAACTTCCTGATTTTTGTGCGTTGTTCTGTAGGCAGCAGTGGGGTTGGCAGAGTTGTATTAGTGTTCTTAGATTTATTTGAGGGTTTCTGCCCATCTTTCACATATCTGGGTCGCTGTGTAGTTTGAGAGGATGAACTTTTCTTAAGCTCAACTTCTAACTGTCTGATTCTTTCCTCTAGTTGTTCTTTTATGGCAACATCTGGGGCCTTTGAGCCATTACTGCTAGTGACCTCAGACTCACCCATAGTCACCAGGGTCTTGGTATGAACCTTTGTTGATGTGACTCCCATGTGTCGCTTTCTCCGTACTTCCTTTAACTGGCTCTCTTTCTCATGAGTTCTGATTTTAAGGAGCAACTCAGAGAAGGTAGGTGTCGACCTGAAAGGGTTGCTGAGCAGCTCCTTGAGGTGCAATGCAGTTATCAGACTGTCATCCCAGCAGCCTCTAAGGAACTGCTTAAGTAACTGAGACTCAGCATCTTGTTTAACCACACCATCTCTCTCTATGATCTCCTGTAATAATGCCTGAAGACGACGCAGATAGTCAGATGCTCTCTCTCCATTGTTCTGGTGTGTTTCCAAGAATTGAATGTACAGTTCCTCCCCTCCTGTGACATTACCATATGCATTGTCTAATTCCTGTAAGTAGGCTTGTGGGGGCGCACATTCAAGCCACATTCAAAGCAGGTGTATGTAGACTATCAAGTAGCAGACGACGCTGCTGCCCTTCAGAGAGAGTACTATCATTTAGCACTTGTTTTGCACGAAGCCTCCATACATTGTAGTCAACTTCAGAGGGTGGTTTTGGGAAGTTGCCTGAAAAGGGGCGTGGCTCTTTGAGAGTGGTAGCATATGAGTGTGAGTCGTGTTTTACAATGTGTTCAACAACAACACGTTGGACATCTGCAGGTACAGGGATAGTGAGGGAGGAGTCACTCTCTGGGGGCTGTGTATGACCTGAGACGTGGGCAGTAGCATTAGTGGCCTCAGATAAAGGGTCAGAGGGAAGCTGTGGTTTGAGGCAGGGGGCAGGTGTTGATGTTACATGGCTTTTGTTACTGTCCATTTTTCCACATATGTAACTTGCTGCACTCTGGCTCAAAGTAGTGGGGTTGACATTATAAGTGAGAGCCAACTCACTGATCTGCTCTTGAAAAGTGACTGTCATATCATCAATTATACGGGCAAGGGGAGCTAGTTTAACAGTAGGTGCTGGCTCATCTACACTTTCTGTGCAATATTCCCCCACCAAAACAACCTCCCAATGAGAACCATCATCGTTTGAATGTTCCCCTTCCACAAGCATTGGAGTTACAGTTTCAGTAAACTGACACAAAATGGTATCAGAAAAATCATCAAGGTGCTGAATCTTCACTACATCATCTAATAAAGCAAATGCTTCCTTCACAGTATTCAGGTTAACATCTGCCCTGACTCCCTTGATCACAACTGAACATTCTGGGTCAAACCCGTACATTTCACACAGTGCCATTCTGTTTTGCTGACTTTGGCACCGACACTCACGTAAGAAATAATATGGGGGAAGATGATGAAAGGTTAGACACGCTCCAGTCCCTGTTCGGGCGCCATTTTTTTTCCTGATGTAACCAAATATCAATTTGTCCCTCTTTCAGTAACAACCAACAAAGATGAGAGCAGATTTAAATGTACTCAGCAGGAATTTATTCTGGGTCTGGCAGTAGTATGCTACCTAAGTCCAATAAAATAAAATAAAAGATTTTATGGACTGGAACGTACCTTCCCTTTAAATCAGTGTCTGTTTGTTTAAATCAAAATATGTTCTTTCATTGTAGTGACACAAGCACAAAAAAAATAAAAAAATAAAAAAAAATAAAATACAATAAAATAAATTCTCTTCAGCTTCAATATAAATTACCTGACTCAGTCCCGCAACACAAATAGTTGCCAGCAATATAAATGAAATTTCACAAATCAAAACCTTGTGAAATGTCCCTTTTCAATCAGTCTCTTTGCAGTGTTTATCAAAGGTAAATCAGTCCTTTATTTTTGAGCAATGAATAGTCAATCCTCTCCACAAATTGTGGCGATCCGCAATTTGTTATGTCTTAATCCAGGAGAAAGGAAACTCCTAGCAAAAAAAAAAAAAAAACTCCTGGCAAAAGAAACAAAGTTTGGGTACCCCCCCCAAAAAAAAAATACTATAGAGCTCTATAGAAAGAAAAGGTTTTTGATACTCAAATTGTCCACGAGCAGAGCTGGGTAATGGCTGGCGGCAAGTCCTGGGACACAGCGATCTCTGCCTGGCTCCGGTCCACGTACTAGCAGGAAAAAGTATAATTGATGACTTGATGTGCAAGACGGCTAGTGGAGACTGGCTACAGCTCGGCCATGTCTTCTCCCCTCTCAGCATTATTCAAGTGCAACCCGCGAACTCTCCTGCTCTGAGATAGCTGCTCTACAGCCGTAAAGCAGAGCTTACTGTTGCGGCTCTTAAAGGGACAGTGTGCCTATTGACACTAAATAACAGGCTGGCTAAATAACCACTGGGTTACATACCCTTTGTAATTACGTTTGGTTATAAAAACTTCAAACAAGATGGCACCAACAAAAGAAGCGCTGACGGTCTGTGGTCCCAAGATTAAGGATGCTGGATCAACCACATCAAATTTTATCAGGCACCTGAAAACTCACCCGGATAAGTCACATTACCGCATATGGACGTTTAGCAAACATGTTTAGCTCAGCATCAGCTATGTTTAACTTAGCTTGCTACCAGCTTTGTAACCGAATATTTGAATAGATGAGCGAATGTTAGTTTGCTTGTCACACTTATTTGCATGGAGCGATGTTAACATGATGTTTATTGGGCAACATTATTTATCTACATTCCTACAATGCTTTTGACTGGGTGAGGTGTAACATTTTCTATATTTTTGTTCTTATTATGGTCCGACTGAGCCTGCACAATAGGGGGAAAGATATAATGTAACTGTATGTTCATGTTGGAAGAATACAGTCTCCTTTAAAGGAAATCATTCATTGTGTCTTTTCTTCATGTTGCATTGAACTTGACCAAGTCTCACCCCACAAAGACTTGAGACTTGACTTGGACTCGTGACCAAAGACTTGAGACTTGACTTGGACTTGCAAAAAAAAAGACTTGTGAACATCTCTGGTGTCAACATCATATGACCTCAGTGTCAGAGGCACAAAAATACACATTTGCTTTCTACAGGGAACATTTCAAAAGCGAAACGTATTTAAGACACAAAACGCGGCGCATTAGTTGATTTTCTTGAAGGAAAATGGGTTAGTCTAATGAAATCTCTCAGCCCTCCCCTCCAGGCAAAAGTGTCCGTCTGTGGAAATGGATATCACAAACATGTTTGCAGCCACAAGTTCGACTGCAGCAGCGGGGCCGTCGACATCAAGTGCAGAAACAGTCCCTGGTACAACGGCTGTCGGAGAGGGACTTCTCATGTAGGGAGGGCGGAGGGCTGTTTGTGTGTGTGTGTGTGCATGTCACTCTCAATTGGCACGCATTTGAGCGTTTGTCTGCAAGCGGCACCAGTAGCAAATATAAGCCACCTGCCACCTATATTGCGAATTTCGAGAGAGAGAGAGAGAGAGAGAGAGAGAGAGAGAGAGCCTTCATAGCCTTTGTTTTCAAATAATGCCATGAGTAGACTTGGTGTCCAATGCAGCAGAACTGACCTATAACTGACCCTCTCTTTCCCCCGTTACTTCAGGAGAAATGGAGTCATAAAGCTTCCCAACTTTTAAGAGCTATTGACTATTTGAACTGTTTACAGGGAAGCCTTAATTCAGAGAGAGACAAGATGTCTGGCTGAGGAACACCTTTCCAGATTCCTTCAGAAAAGCAGGAGATACAGACAGGTCAACTTCAAAGGTTACCTTTCACCTAGAGTGTCTCCCATGGAGATGCTGTTCAGTCTCTTCCTGTCTCTGTCTCTGTCCCTGTCTCTGGCAGTGCTGCCCCCTCCCCAGCACACTGCAGTGTTTTATGCCATAGTGTGCTGGGGAGGGGGCAGCACTGACAGAGACAGGAAGAGACTGAACAAACTGGTTAAGAGAGCCAGCTCTGTCCTGGGCTGCCCACTGGACTCATCGAGGAGGTGGCGGACAGAAGGATGTTAGCCAACCTGACATCCATCATCCATCATCCTCCCACCCCCTGCACCACACTGTGAGGACCTTGAGCAGCTCCTTCAGCACAAGACTTTTACATCCCCAGTGCAGGAAGTAGCGCTACAGCAGGTCATTCCTGCCCACAGACCTCAGACTGTATAACAATGCACAATAACATCAACTCAAATGCAAGTTGTACTGATCACATCTCACATTTTTCCTGTTTTTCATCTGCAATCGTCATTTCTAAATGAGTAGTACGTATTAGTAAATAAGTGTGTACGTATTGTTTATATTGTAAATTACCATAGGGTATATAACACTTGTGCAATATTTTCTGGTCTTCTTGTCCTCTGACTTCTTGCACTCTGTCTTTTTGCTGCTGTAACATGTGAATTTCCCCCCATTGTGGGATAAATAAAGTCTATCTTACCCTATCTTAATTCTTCTTTACACCTCCACAACAGATACAGACAACAAAACTGTCTGGATGGATAAGTGCCAGGCCTCAGAAGAATCTCCAAAATCAGATACTGCTGATAGGTTGTAAATTAGACATTCCTGAAGCAGACTTTTGTATGACTGTGTGCCTCTTTTCTATCACACCAGGAAAACAAAATCTATATTTGTGAGTTACCCTTGGATCTTCTTACAGTATTAAACCCATAATCTGTATGCTATCAATGTTTTTCTTGTGTTTCTAGCTTATAAAACGACAAAACTGTGATTTTAATTCTCCTAAGAAGTTTGTCTGAGTTTCTACAATGGAACCATACTGCCATCTAGAGGTTCAGAGCGGTTAGGTTGTATATGCTTGACATGAGACAGTTATTAGTAGTAACGATAGTAGTGATAATCATTTTGGCAAATATAGTCTGCCTTTTTTTATTTCTTTGTTATATTAAGTTAATTATACCCTTAGACATCATGTATATTAGGATGAGTATTAGAAAATGTTATCATGATTAATGATTATTGTTGAATGTTGTCATTATTTATAAGAATTGTCTAGCACGTCGAAATGTCTTTGAAAATTGATCATTTAGAATATATGTGATTGACCACAGTGAGAAGCAGATGAGTCACTCGTACGAATCATTAGTTAATTCTTGCTCTATAAGGTGAAATCACATCGCTCGCCTGTGAACCATCCCACATGTGTGACAGTCTATTGACACGCCCTGGAGCAAGTATACTGGCTGCAGTGTGCTGCGGATGCTCAGTCTTTAGTTTCTTTTTAAGTCTTCGTTTTTCTTTTGCTCAGTCTTTGGTTTCTTTTAAGTCTTTCATGAGTCTTCTCTGATTCTCCAGTTATTTGTCTTGTTTCGTTGTCCTCTCTTTTGTTGCTGCTCATAGTTACGTTATTCAGAATACACTCTTTTCAAGTCTTTTTTTCATGAAAATTAAATTTTTGCCCGCCACCTTAAGCTGCACAATTTTTCCAAAGTTAAAATTCTAGTTACGTAATAATAATTTTGGAGACATTTTCGACATCATCGAAGAGACTCTCAATTTTATTATTCATCGAACGTTTTGCCATACTGTTGGCAACTCTCATCACCGAAGACCTGTAGCCAGCCTCAATCCACCTGTCTGGTTTAAATAACCATCAGAAGCCGCTCTGTGCCCGTTACCATCACCGGAAATCCAGACCCCTGAAACATCTCGTCCAAAACTGATTCAGCGCAGTGGTACGACCTGGTTACCCTGTTGGACTGCAGAGCAGACCGGAGACAGAAACGACGACTGGGGCCCCTTCGTGTCAGGTCAGAACAGACTCTGTAAGGGAACAGCTTCGGTGATGATACGCTGGCTGTGCATAAGCTGGCCTAATCCTCTGGGCAGGGAAGACGCAGCAACTTCTCTCCCTTTGATGGCTTTATTGACTTGTTTCCAAATAAACAGGACACTGTAGCATTTGTATGTGTGTGTGGTTTGTGATGTCTGCAAAGACAACAGTAATAACAGTATTAATAATAATTAACCTACAGTGGCAGTAATGTTAGCAAAACCTGAATTACAACTGACATATGTAACGTATCATACTGAAAATCACCAGTAGATGACAGTGCAGGATCATGAATAACACAAAAGCCTGGCGCAGCAGGAAGGTCATGTGACCAAACTAAACTGAGACAGCCCCGGTAGTTACCGATCCAGTCAATTTGTCACGCTAGCATACAGTATAATAGCAGCCTCAATGAGCAACAGCTACACGGCTAAATAAGCAATGACAGAAATAAACAAATGCACAGTAATTAGCTATGTTACATGCCGGGCCGTTCACGTTTCACAAGGCTCTGTAAACATGCTACATGGTAAGCTATAAATGGAGCTTATTAACCTGGTAATATTAACGACTCTCATTACAGACAAAATATAAACAACATCCACTCGTCTTATAACTTACATCATCACCGACGCACACTGTCACACTGTACAAAAGGGATGATGGAGCAGGGAATTCACAACAGACTCGTTTGAATAACGAGTTGGATCCGTAACCATTCACTCAAGAAATAAACTTTACATTCGCGTACCCATTTTTCCATTCAAAGGGGACGAGGTGAAAAAAGTGAAAAAAATTCCACCTTTTTCAAAGGACTACTGCTCCGGCATACGTTCACCTAGAGACGCCATTCCAACTTTAAAATGTAGACACAAGTCTTGTCTATTGGGTCGATAAAAACGTCTAGGTTTTTGCTCTTTCCACACTCCTCCCGGCCACAACTTTCACTCTACAGGCATGATTTTTTCCACAGTTGTAGACAAACTTGTCCTCTCTCTCACAAGAGAGAGAGAAGCAGAAAGGAGCCCTGTTTTCAACTCGCGACTGTGTCCACAATATTTGCTGTAGAAACACAAAATTACACCAAATGGTTCAGGAAGTCCTCAAGGTGCTCACGGTGTCTTTGTTTTTCCTGATAGGAGCTACCGTTCTCTCAGGATAAGCCCAAATGTGAGAGCAGCGCAGAAAATCGCTCGTTGCCCCTGTCTGTCTGCCCCTATTGTCAGCGGCAACCGGCTCAAGTTGCCGTGACGACCTCTGAGCCTCAGTACTCAGAGTGGCAGATAGCCTAGAAAAAACTCCAGATTTTCTGTCTTTCCACGCTCCTCCCGGCCACAGTTTATACTCTACGGGCATGATTTTTTCCACAGTTGTAGACAAACTTGTCCTCTCTCTCACGATGTGCTCAAAAAAATCTGTGAGACTTACAGAATTTTGAATTAGCAGCCTCTAAGCACGGCCACGTCTGTCTCTGTCTCTTTTTCTCTCTCTGAGTGCATGTGTGCCTGAGTGCTTAGAGTGGGGGTGTGTGTGTGTGCGTGCGCAGCTGTGTCTCATAGAGAGCATGATTGGGAGGGCCTCAGAATTTGAATTAGCAGCCTCTAAGCGCGGCCACATCTGTCTCTGCTCTCCATGCACTCCAATACAAAGATTTTCGGAGAGAAGCAGAAAGGAGCCCTGTTTTCAACTCGCGACTGTGTCCACAAAATATTCTGTAGCAACACAAAATTACACCAAATCGTTCAGGAAGTCCTCAAGGCACTCACGGTGTCTTTGTTTTTCTGATAGGAGCTACCGTTCTCTCAGGAGAAGCCCAAATGTGAGAGGAGTGCAGAGGCAGAAAATCGCTTGTTTTCTCCGCTTTTCTGTCTGCCCCTGTCTGTCTGCCCCTATCGTCATGGGCAACCAGCTCAAGTTGCCGTGACAACCACTGAGCCTCAGTGGCAGAGAGTCTAAAAAAAACTCCAGATTTTCTGTCTTTCCAGGCTCCTCCTGGCCACAGTTTACACACTACAGGCATGATTTTTTCCACAGTTGTAGACAAACTTGTCCTCTCTCTCACAATGTGCTGGAAAAACGTGTGAGACTTACAGAAGTTGAATTAGCAGCCTCTAAGCCCGGCCACATCTGTCTCTGTCTCTTTTTCTCTCTCTGAGTGCATGTGTGCCTGAGTGCTTAGAGTGGGCGTGTGTGTGTGTGTGTGCGCGTGAGCAGCTGTGTCTCATTGAGCATGATTGGGAGGGCCTCTGAAGTTGCTGTGGCAACCTCTGAGGCTCAGTACCTCTGTGAGCCCTTCTCTCTCATGCTCCCACACACAAATAAACAGACATATGGGCATATAATGTAATGTATATGTACACGGTCGGGCAGTAGACCCCGTGGCCCTTTCAAAATTTCCAGCAGGGAAATTGTCTAGTTATTCTTCCTCTTCCGTGTCAAATTTCGATTCGCTACTCCTCCTACAGCTTTTGGAGCACCCATGCAAATGTTATATCAAAACGTGCGTCTCGATCGGGATCGCTATGCTATTATTTTTCTCTACAGAATTCGTTTCCCATAAGAAATGAATGGGAGGAGGTCGAAAAACGAAAAAATTTTTGCACTTTTTCTACTGGCTACTGCTCCGGCATACTTTCACCTAGAGACTCTATTTGAACTTTAAAACGTAGACACAAATCTTGTCTATTGGTGTATTAAGCCACGTTTTGATAGCTCATATAGTTTTTGAGTAATCCCTGATCAATGACCATGAGCGTTTTTGGAGAAATTCTCAGATTTCAATGGGTGTGTATTGCGTGGACCGTTAGAGGCTAGAGTGGGTGACATCATCGCTAGAGTGGGAGAGAGCCGATTAAAAACGTCTAGATTTTTGCTCTTTCCATGCTCCTCCCGGCCACAGTTTACACTCTACAGGCATGATTTTTTCCACAGTTGTAGACAAACTTGTCCTCTCTCTCACAATGTGCTGGAAAAATCTGGGAGACTTACAGAATTTGAATTAGCAGCCTCTAAGCGCGGCCACGTCTGTCTCTGCTCCCCACTCACTCCAATACAAAGATTTTCCGAGAGAAGCAGAAAGGAGCCTTGTTTTCAACTCGAGACTGTGTCAACAATATTTGCTGCAGAAACACAAAAATTACACCGAAGCGTTCAGGAAGTCCTCAAGGCACTCACGGTGTGTGTGTTTTTCTGATAGGAGCTACCAATCTCTCAGGATAAGGCCAAATGTGAGAGCAGTGCAGAGGCAGAAAATCGCTCGTTTTCTCCGCTTTTCTGTCTGCCCCTGTCTGTCTGCCCCTATCGTCAATGGCAACCAGCTCAAGTTGCCGTGACGACCTCTGAGCCTCAGTACTCAGAGTGGCAGAGAGCCTAAAAAAAACTCCAGATTTTCTGTCTTTCCACGCTCCTCCCAGCCACAGTTTACACACTACAGGCATGATTTTTTCCACAGTTGTAGACAAACTTGTCCTCTCTCTCACAATGTGCTGGAAAAATGTGTGAGACTTACAGAATTTGAATTAGCAGCCTCTAAGCCCGGCCACGTCTGTCTCTGTCTCTTTTTCTCTCTCTGAGTGCATGTGTGCCTGAGTGCT
This sequence comes from Chaetodon auriga, assembly GCF_051107435.1. Taxonomy (NCBI): domain Eukaryota; kingdom Metazoa; phylum Chordata; class Actinopteri; order Chaetodontiformes; family Chaetodontidae; genus Chaetodon; species Chaetodon auriga. The sequence continues at coordinate 150,393 of NC_135084.1, forward strand.
GAGAGGGGGCGTGTGTGTGCGTGAGCAGCTGTGTCTCATAGGTGGTTTGCGGGTGACGTCACGTAGAACGTCACGACTGCAGATGGAGGGCAGGAAGTGTTTTGCCGGCAGGATAACAACAGGAAAATGCCCAAGTTTTGCACTATCTACGGCTGTACAAACCGGTCAAACCGGGAAAATCAAAAGAGTTACTTTCGAGTTCCAAAAGTTGTAACCCACAAAGGGGAGAAATTTAAAAAACTAACCGAAAAACGGCGGCAGACCTGGTTAAAAAACCTCCGTCTGAAGTCAGGGGGAGCAGAGTCGATCAACGCCCGTGTCTGCAGTGACCACTTCGTGAAAGGTAAGGCTACAGTAATTAAACTACTTACATAGCTGACTAAAACTGTCAAAAATACAGAGCAGGGTACTATAATATTATTAGAAACACAGCTAACGTTACATCTGTGATTACCCTGCCGTGTTTGTTCTGCAGTATCTCCAACGTCTTTGTTTTTAGCATTGCTAGCTAACGTTAGCTGTCACGGCCAGCGGTTCTCAAACTGACGTCCTTGATCTGATGAATTGCTATACTTCAGCATTCGTTCATTTACAAGAAGCCATCAGAATTACAGAATGTAGAGAAATGATTGATTGCTTCATAGTTGTTCTGTTATCTGTTTATGTATAATACAGTATTAGAAGTCTGGACAGAATCATCTAACAATAACAAATATTGTCAGATATCTGATTGAGATGGCCCTATTTTTAACTTAATATGAAAACGGATTGGAAATTTTGTCATAGACTGTAACAACATGATGTAAACTACAGTGATCCCTCTTTACTCTCAGTATAGGGTGTTAATCACATTTATTTTATTTAGGCTGCCCAAGTGCTGCCACAGATATAAACTCTCCAGACTGGTCTCCTACGCTTCATCTTGGCTACCAGAGAGATAAACCAGTGACAGAGGCATCATGTCAACGTGAGGAAAGATTGAGGGCCAGAAAAGCTGATGAGACCAACACTGACACAGAAGAGACCTGCACCGACACCACAGAGGCATTGCTGGACCTCAATGAGGGCACACAGAGCCCAGAATCAGAACACTTACAAGGTAAATGAAATATAATGCATAGAGCTTTCATGTAGCCATGTTAAATTAACTATTTTGATAAATATGTATACTATACCCATGTATTTGTTTATCTCAGTATTTATCCTAAATTATTACCACCACTTTGATGAATACAATTGGTAAATTACACAACTAACCTATCTTTCTTCCTCTCATCCCCTTGGCCAAATATATTCTATGTAGATGTAGGATGCCAGACTGACCTGACCATGAATGACCTGCAGAAGATGCAGGATGTTCTGAATCACTCAACAGAGGAGCTGACTGACCTCAGGAAAAAAGCACTGGATGCAGAATTTAATCCAGAGGCTTTTCAGAACAATGAAAAGACAAAATTTTACACAGGATTGCCCAATGTCTTAGTTTTAATGCAAGTGTTTAGATTATGTGAGCCATACATCACCTCTAGTGGTCTGTCTGCACTTTCCAAATTTGAACAGCTCATTTTGGTCTTAATTCGGTTGAGACTTAATCTTGCACTGCAAGATTTGGCTTTCAGATTCAAGATTTCATGTTCCACTGCTTCTCGGATTTGGCACAAAATGATTGACATACTTCATGCGAGAACAGAATTTCTAATAGAGTGGCCAGAGCGAGAGGTGTTGCAAGCTACCATGCCAATGTCATTTAGGCAAGCATTTGGATGCAAGATTGCAGTAATTGTGGACTGTTTCGAAGTGTTCATAGGAAGGCCTTCTAATTTACTGGCAAGAGCACAAACCTGGTCCAATTATAAACACCACAACACTGTCAAATTTCTCATTGGCATTGCACCTCAAGGATATGTCACATACATCTCTCGTGCTTGGGGAGGGAGAGTGAGTGACAAGCAGTTAACTGAAGAGAGTGGTCTGCTGAAGAATTTGTTGCCTGGGGACATTGTTCTGGCAGACCGTGGCTTTAACATAGGTGAAAGTGTCGGATTTTACTGTGCTTCATTGCATATGCCTGCGTTCACAAAAGGGAAGAGCCAACTATCTGCATATGAGGTTGAACAAACAAGAAAACTGGCTAATGTGCGTATTCATGTGGAAAGAGTCATAGGATTAGTGTGAAGAAAGTACCAAATTCTGCAGAGTAGGGCAATGCCCATTGAACATATGACTGCAAAAGCAGGAGATTCACTGGCACTAATTGATAAGATTGGGGTTATTTGCTGTGCATTAACTAACCTTTCTGTCTCTGTTGTCCCACTGGAGTAAGCAATAGATATTCTATTCATCCAAAGTAAATCAGAAAAAACACACTTGTACATATTGACAGAATTGACAGAAAGCCACAGTCCCACCATCATTGAGCAATCCTGGAGAAATACCATCTTCTCAACTTTGACAACTTCAGAACTTTCAAAAGCGCTTAATAAGTGCAAACATTAGTCTAAAACCCCAAACATCAGCCTCATTTCTGATGGTGTCAAAGGAAGATTTTTCTTTAAAAAAAAAAAAAAGTGCAAACATTAGTCTAATTCTGTTGTTGTCAAAGGTGGGTTTCACTCTTTAAAAAAAAGAATGATGTATGTATATATGTATATATGTATTTGTCAACATCAATGACAAGAGTGCTTCTATGAAGCTCGTTTTTGTTGGTTAATGTTGATGAGTGATTTTGTATATATTCTATTAATCAAACTGCTGTAGTTATGTTTTAACCCTCCTGTTGTCGTCACATCAAGGAAAGGACAGAGGTGAAGTTAGAAAGGAAAAAAGGATGGAGGAAAGAAGCATTTGTCACTTACTATGAAATTCCAAAAAAGTTTTTTAATGTTTCACTTTGATACTTTTACTTGAGTAAAATACTTTTTACACAAGCATCTGTTCTTCCAGTAAAGAATGTGTGTACTTTTGACACCTTTGTATATTGTACATGTGTTTTTATATGTATGTCTACTTATATATTGGCATTAAAAATATTTATACTTTGTTTGAAAACTGTCATAATATCCCCAAAACATCCTGATGTGCTTCCAGTGAAAGACAATATTGAATTACCACCCTGCCATACTTGTAATTCATAACAGTTATTTAAATTGACATCACAAGGTGGCCTTGGTATATTTCAGAAATATGGTATATTTCATTTATTTTAATTGTGATAGGTAAGATTTTACGGTCACATTTTAGAGTCATATTCTATGAAAACCTATGGACATACATCTATAGACATGAGAACATATAAACATTTGATTGATATATATTACACTGAAAAAAAATAATACAGTAATAAATTTAAGATTTAAGATTCCCTTACAAGTCCTACAACACAGAGCTGCAAATCAATGAATCGATCGACAGAAAATTAATCACCAACTATTTTGTTACTCAATTAATCCTTCCTGCAGCACCAAATCACACAAAAAACCCCACTTGAAATATGACCTGATTCTCACTTTGAAAATTTCTGTCCCAACACTTCAGGAAGGACACAGCATCTGAAGAACTCTTCAACTTTGGGAATGATGCTGTCCCAGAGTTCAGCATCAGGCAAAATCCTCTCCACAAAGATGTCATGTCTGTTCCACACTACAAAGTCACAATAATCAGCACCTGAAATGTGAAGCTGAGCTTGTACTTGGTAGTAGTACGCATGGTTCTTGTCCAGTTTTACGTCATCCCCATTGTTGACGAGACAGAAACCCTCATCTCCAGCACACAGGCGTAGATCTACCTCATCCTGTTTGCTGTGTGGGCACTAAAAGTTCACAAAAGAAAAGAGTCACTTCATCTGCATGGCATTCCCTGTTCAAATTTCCAGCTCAAAGATATGTTAGTTTCTCTTATGTACATGCACCAAAAAATGCTAGTTTTATGTTTTACAACATGTATGAGAACTTCAACTTTGCATAGCATTAAAGTTACTTTTCTCACAAATCCCAATTCCATTAGTCATAGGTCACAATGCAAATATACCTGCTCTATTGTGTCATTGAGTGGTCACAACATGAATGATAAATGTACAATGGTGTATTACAACCAGGCTTGAAGAAAATCTTTTTTTATCATGATGAGATTTCATAATATAATTTTTTTTCATCATGCCTGGCCCTAATACAACTTTGTATAAATGGGTAGTACATGTTCATACTGAAGAAATAACTGGTACCTTTATCTCACAAATCCCAGGTCCATGACATGCGCATGTCACAACTCCATCTGGTGAGGCTCCCATGTATGGCCACGTTGGATTCAGCCAAAGTCCACTGTCCATACAGGAGAAACCCTCATGGTCCATGCTTAACAAACCCTCATATTGTTTTCTGGCTGTTGCCTCATATTTGCATCCATACCTGTAACACACAACAGTAATAACAGAAAGAGAGAGAATTGTACAGACAAAATTAGTTCCTGATTTTTTTTAAATTCCAGTGCACTGGTTTACATCAACGTATTCCTGATCTCAAAGCTTAAACATACTTCTAGCCAGCCCTAACATTTGTGTCATACTGTCAGTTGTGGGTGTCCTTACCTAGCCCTCATATTTCCCTAATAAATACCTTGTTGCAGCTGTAGAGAACTTGTGTGCCTCTGGATAGCATATGGACTTGACCAAGGACTTTGATGGTTGTGAGAGACTAGTCTGCAGAACCTGCTTCAGTTTAGAGGCTGTTACTCTTCCTGCTCTTTGGCTGAATCAGAGTTTTGATGAGCTTTGATTTCTGGTCTCCTCCTCTACTGCCTGGACCTGGGCCTGAGTAAGCTCTTCCAGTCTGAAATCTGTGCATGCTTTCTGCAACTCTGTTGGAGGTAGCTGCAGTGTTTCTGGGGTCCTATATGCAGTTAGCGGTTTAGGTAACTTGCAAACAGACTTTGGGACAAATTCTTTGTAATATGGAGCCCTGGACATCAGCGCTGCACTTCTTGGGGAGTTTGTGTGCAAAGCTTTGAAAAACTGAATGTAAGTCTCAGATCCTCGCTCCACTCTTGGACACTGGACTATGGGACTCTCTGTTTGTTGCTCACCTGCAGAGGTGGAAAGAGTACTGACAAATTTCAATACTTAAGTGAAAATTATTTAAAGTACAAGTAAAATTACTACTCCAGGAAATTACTCTATTTCTCTATTATCTCTAGTTTGTTTTTAAAGTAGTCCATTTAAAGTATCAATCAATCTTTATTTGTATAGTGCTAAATCACAATATACATCGTCTCAAGGCACTTTACAGGATAAGGTAGAGACGTTACAGAAAGAAAGAAACCCAACAGTTCCCACACTGAGCAAGCACAAGGCGACAATGGAGAGGAGAAACTCCCTTTTAACAGGAAGAAACCTCCAGCAGAACCAGGCTCAGAGCAGGCGGCCATCTGCCTCGACCAGTTGGGGTGAAAAGGCAGCAACGCGGGGAGAAGAGGGAGAGAGAAAGGAGAAAGTGGGAATGTGGGGGAGAGAGAGAGAGAGACCAGGGATAACTGGAAACACTGTAGTCATCAGGCATTGTCAGACTCGAGTACTCAAGTAAAAGTACATTTATCCTACTTCAAAAATGTTTGTACAATTATTTAACCTTATTACATTTCACAGCACATGTTAGCTAAGCTATCTCCTGTCTTTAACTGTCTCATCTTTCATACTGACCAGCTCATTCAGTAATCTACACCTCTCCTCACCTGTCTTCCCTGCAATGGCATCATCTAGTTTTTGTTTTTTTGATTTTGCTGATGAAAGTCTATCTTCACAACTGGAGAAGCATGAATCTGAAAGTGTGAGAGGCAAGGAGAACAGAAGCGCTCCAAATGAAATCAGCTCACACTGAGAAAAAAAACTACATGTCATGTGCATTTGATTACCTTTTTGACATTTGATGGCATTATCCACTTGCACTTCTCCATAGTACAAGATTCACTTGCTTTCATTTTAACTCCTGCTTCAATGGCAAACAGAACTGCCCCAACATGTGAGCAGGATTCTGACAATCTGTTGGTAAAAAGGACAGAGAAAGGGAATTGTGCATTTACAGATAAGGTCTGTTTTTCATAGTGACATGCACAGTAACACAAAGAGCTGACAGACTGCTTTATTTACGGGGTTTACAGGGAGAACCTAATTTTACATACATAAGCTGTGCTTCTCTGCTTTCTGAACTTACTCTTAAACACCAGGCTATCCATGACATGATATATCACACATTGCCTGTTTACCACGTAAACTATAGTCAGTATAAGCTAATATCTCACTGGAAACAAACTAGTATTCTTTAGATCAGATGACTCACGATAGTTCTGCTGTCACATTTTCATGTTCACTACTGAACATTTGACTAAAGCAAGGGGAAAGGTGGCTTAATTCTGAATGTTTACATGTTGATGTGATCATTTATTATGACTTACCCAGCCATACAATCACAATGTGCTGTGACAACTTCTCCATTGTCTTTAGCCACGACCCACGTTTTCAAAGGTGTCTCATTAGACGTCTGAGAATGGTTGATCTAGCAACATTAGGTAGAAAGTAGTATTGACAATTAGCCAGTTAGCTTGTAGCCTAACATTAGTGGTGCATTAATGTAACTTTACATTAGTGATGAAACAGCAATGTAAAGAGTGAATCACATTTACTCACCCGGGCAAAAACAAGACGGCAGTCATTCAGAGCCGGTTTGGATCCGAGGTCGCTGACCCAACCACACACGAAGTAGTTATACGCCTCCAGACTCTTGTACGCCTTCATTTGGCTAGCGGTGTAGTAGGAGGTCTGGAGGACGAGGTAATTCGTGATATCGACGGCCTCCACACCAGGCAAATCCGATAACACGTACGAAAAATCACTTTTCCTCAGTGCATATGGATCATATCCGATACGCTTTTCTATTTTTTCATAATACCTGCTACGTGCAGGCTCAACCAACGCTTTTGAATACTCGCTCTCCATCATTTCCAATCACCGTTCTCCACTTCCTGCCCCCCATCTGAACCTCGCACATCATCGGAATCACGTGACTGCAAACCACCAATAGAGCATGATTGGGAGGGGCTCTTAAGTTGCCCTGGCAACCGCGGAGGATCAGTACCTCTGTGAGCACTTCTCTCTCATGCTCCCACACACAAACAAACGGAGATATGGGCATATAATGCGATGTATATGTACACAGTCGGGCAGTAGACCCCGTGGCCCTTTCAAAATTTCCCCAGGGGAAATTGTCTAGTTAATATTTATTATTGTGTTTAATAAATAAGACTTTTCATTCAAATCGTGGTCAGATAGTGTTCTTTTGAGCTGGATATAAGCAATCCCTGTATGAAGAGTTAACGCTTCAGATTATCAGAGTGGTCTACTGTTGGTTCATTCGTATCATTACATCAGCATTACAAGAAATAACTCGACAATTTCCCTGCGGGAAATTTTGAAAGGGCCACGGGGTCTACTGCCCGACCGTGTACATATACATTACATTATATGCCCATTATGTCTCTCTGTGTGTGAGGGAGCATGAGAGAGAAGTGCTCACAGAGGTACTGAGCCTCAGAGGTTGCCACGGCAACTTCAGAGGCCCTCCCAATCATGCTCTATGAGACACACCTGCTCACGCACACACACGCCCCCTTTCAGCACTCAGGCACACATGCACTCAGAGGGAGAAAAAGAGACAGAGACAGACGTGGCCAGGCTTAGAGGCTGCTAATTCAAATTCTGTAAGTCTCACACATTTTTCCAGCGCATTGTGAGAGAGAGGACAAGTTTGTCTACAACTGTGGAAAAAATCATGCCTGTAGTGTGTAAACTGTGGCTGGGAGGAGCGTGGAAAGACAGAAAATCTGGAGTTTTTTTTAGGCTCTCTGCCACTGAGGCTCAGTGGTTGTCACAGCAACTTGAGCTGGTTGCCCATGACGATAGGGGCAGACAGACAGGGGCAGACAGAAAAGTGGAGAAAACGAGCCATTTTCTGCCTCTGCACTCCTCCCACATTTGGGCTTCTCCTGAGAGAAGGTAGCTCCTATTAGAAAAACAAAGACACCGTGAGCGCCTTGAGGACTTCCTGAACGATTTGGTGTAATTTTGTGCTTCTACAGCAAATATTGTTGACACAGTCACGAGTTGAAAACAAGGCTCCTTTCTGCTTCTCTCAGAAAATCTTTGTATTGGAGTGCATGGGGAGCAGAGACAGACATGGCTGCGCTTAGAGGCTGCTAATTCAAATTCTGTAAGTCTCACAGATTTTTTGAGCACATTGTGAGAGAGAGGACAAGTTTGTCTACAACTGCGGAAAAAATCATGCCTCTAGAGTGTAAACTGTGGCCGGGAGGAGCGTGGAAAGAGCAAAAATCCAGACGTTTTTAATCGGCTCTCTCCCACTCTAGCGATGATGTCACCCACTCTAGCCTCTAACTGTCCACGCAATACACACCCATTGAAATCTGAGAATTTCTCCAAAAACGCTCATGGTCATTGATGAGGGATTACTCAAAAACTACAAGAGTTATCAAAATGTGCCTTAATACACTAATAGACAAGACTTGTGTCTACAATTTAGAGTTGAAACGGAGTCTCTAGGTGAAAGTATGCCGGAGCAGTAGCCAGTAGAAAAAGTGGAAATTTTTTTTCGTTTTTCGACCTCCTCCCATTCATTTCTTATGGGAAACGAATACGCGTTTTTCGCGACTAACGACAGCTAGTCATCACAATGAACTTTACAAGATGCCTGCAAAATCTGTCAAAGATATCTATCAAGGATGTTCATCGTATCGTGGATGCCCACTCCCCTGCTCCGAAGAGCAAACGGGAAAAAGGGTTTCGTCTCTACATCTCTAGTTACGTTCACCAGTACGAGGATTAGTGATTTATTGGTGATGTTAGCTGACTAGCTGACGTTAGCAACGTGCTAATTTTTTAGTTTTGTGTTTGCTTCGTATGTTCTTTACTGTTACTTCTTGTGCTAACTGTGTTGACTTTATGTCCATTTCAGTGTCAGACAAAGATTAGGGCACAGGTGATGTTTCTGGGCTTCAGTCGAGGGCGGCGATCCCAAACACCGGCTCTTGTCTTGGTTGCTGTGTAACTGTTCCATTCAAACAGTGTTGGCACTGCGTTTGCTGCTAAAACCCGTCTACCTTTGGGGGTATTTCGAATTTGGCCATTTTCGAAATGTCGGCTGCATACCTTCGTATGCTGAGTTACCGAAAATCCCGTCCTGCATATTTTCTGCAGCCACTGTGCACGAAGTTCGGTGTCCTTCGGGAAGCAGTGGAAGCTAAGCTCGCTGTTATAGCGACTTGAGCCGGCACAAAGTGGCACACAACAGTGCTCATTAGAGCCACCCACCGTCTTCTGGAACTTAAAAGTCCCTCTCACATTATACTTTGTCTTCTTTCGTGGATGTTGATTCATTTTTCATTCCTTGTATTTATTTTAGCGCTGTTTTGACTGGAGAGGGAAGTAAACCGGAAACTGGTTTGCCGATGTCAGGCGGAATCGGAAGTACGTCACGAGGCTTGCGCACAGAGCCTATTGAGTGGTACCATAAATTACACAAACCGACATAACGCAAATAAAAAGACATTCTCAGATAGATAGATAGATAGATTGCATCTCCACTCAATCAGAGCACGCCACTTAGTTACCACAGTAAAAAAAAACAAACAACAACAAAAAAACAAAAACAAATCGACCACGACCTGAATCTAAAATCTGTTGTCGCAAGAGTCAGTAGGCTACATGACGTGCATTAGCCCACTACTTTAAAGCATCGATTGAAAAAGACAAACACCTGATAAAAATGATTACAAAGATGTTTGAGCCGCTTGCGGCTCACTTTTGCATGGCAGGTCAGTCTGGATGACGTGGCATACTGTCAGTGGCAGAACAGCTACGTGTTGTCACATGGAGCTTTCATTCATAATTCTATATAAAATTATGTGATATAAATATTTTATGGAGAAATCTCTCAGTCCCATTGTGGTTTACAGCAGATATTTGTAGTTAAAGTAACTGAGAAGGTTAAACCTCTCGTTTCAGATTTTTTTTTTTTCCTCCAAAATAACTGAGCCAGTGGCCCTGAGAGGCAAGGTGAAAAAAAAATAATAATTGCGAGTTATCTCGTACGTACGAGATAGTACGAGATAAACCTAAACACGTAGATAAACTTAAACATTGCCCGTTTTATTTTTTTTTTCCACCTTGCCTTTCAGGGCTTCCGTAAAGATTGCATTTTCTGAAGAAAATGCGTGGGCAAGCTGAAGAAAGCAGAAAATTTAAGCCAAAAGCCGCAACAATACACAGTCCTCAGTTGTCACAAAGACAGTGAACTCACACAACTACCGTCTCACAAAGGGGAAACTCCACCTTGTGGTGAAAACAGAGAACAGACGTTACAAGGATTAGACCGTTGGACATATGAAATCAATGCAACACTGTGCCTTTTCGCCTCAAAAGACATACCGGCTCTGCACTGTAATAAATGATTCACGCAAGTCGATCATCATTTTCTGGATGTCAGACAAGCCGATTTCATATGTACAACGGTTTGATAGTGCAGCATGGGGGACGGCGTGACAAACATCTCTGATTGTGCTGTAACAGTGATCCAGAATATTCTCCTCTCTGGGCGGTCATTTAATAAGCAGTGTCTATTTAGGGAGTGCGTGGGTGAGATTACCTTTGTTAAAGTCCCCAAGGACAATAACTAAAGAGTCCGGGTTGGTCCGCTCCACACACAGTATCTGCTCTTTCTGGAATGTCAAACAATTAATACTAGTGACATTATGACATTATACACAAGGAGCCAATGTTGGGAAAGTTCACTGTCTACATGAACTACTTCACAGTTCAATTCACAAATTTCAAAATGAAGAAGTTCAGTTCATAATTCATAATTCAACATTTTCAACTAAGTTCACCGTTGTAAAAATGCATTAATTCATAGTTATTTTTTTCCATATGTTGTTGTGAGCTATTATTTTTCAAAATGATTGACACAGCCTATAGAACCACAGACAGCAATTATTTGTTTTAACACTGTAACTATGCGTCAGATTTCATCTTCATATTTGTTATGTATTGATGTTCTTGCCTTACTGGTGATGTCATATGCAGGTGCGCTATGCGTCCTGGGTAACGCTATGCATCCTGGGTAGGGGGAAATATACGGGCGCGAATGCAGCCAGCAGTATGTATACAGGCCAGAGTGCTCAATAAACTACTTCACTGTTTAAATACGGAGTTGGTTCTTTGAAGAAGAAGTCAGCATCTAACAATGGCGACGAGGATATAAGTGTGAGTTAAATCTGTCAAGTTTTACCACATCGTTGAGACTAAGAATGGATCGTTTACCCAAGTTTGAGTGCTACAATGAGCCGGCTACGCTGGGACCGAGGTGGACTAGGTGGCTGACGGCGTTTGAGCTTTACGCGGACGGGAAAGGTCTGATTCTGGCTGACGACGTGGAGGCTACGGTGAAACAGAGGAGACGGGCTCTGCTCCTACACCATGCCGGCACGGACGTGCAAGATGTCTTTTCTACGCTGTCTGACACGGGAGGACCGACAGACTATGATAAAGCAGTCAAGGCGCTGAATGACTATTTTGTGCCACAGGTTAACACAGCGTTTGCGCGCCAAGCTTTCTACCAAGTAGCACAGAAACCAGGAGAAACTGTGCAGCAGTTTGTGACGAGGCTTCGTCAAGCTGCGAGAGACTGTGCGTTTGGTGGGGACATTAACAACCAGATAACAGATGCAGTATTGAGCAAATGCACGTCGGATTATGTACGGGAGGAGTCACAGCTGACGCTCCCGCGCGCACTGGAGTTAGCGGCGCAGTGTGAAAGAGTGGAGACCCAGATGGCGGCGATGAAAGTGAGCGACACGGACGGCGCTGAGGGGGGAACAACGGTGAATTGTGTCTTCGCCAGGAAGGAAGGGAAATCCCAGAAATGGAAATCAACACCTCGAGGAGATCGGGGAAAAGGAAAGGAGGAATCTAACAAAGTGTGCTACAGATGTGGACACGGAGATCACCTGGCCAAGGACTCTGCATGCCCAGCAAAAGGACAGACATGCAGAAAGTGCAATGGAAAAGATCACTATGCAAAAATGTGCAAGTCTAAAGGTAAAGACAGACAGAATGTGAAATGTGTGGAATCTGAAGACCATGACACTGGGGACAGAAACTATGCATTTACTGTTGATGATGATTCAAACACTGAGAGAGTCACATTTGATGTTGGGGGAGTAGATCTTCTTATGCTAATTGATTCAGGTGCATCCAGTAATATTGTTGATGAAAAACCGTGGGAAATGCTTAAAAGTAAAAAGATAAAATGTGTTTCAACTAAGGCAGTTGACAAACCCCTATATCCATACTCTTCCAAGGTGCCCCTGCCAGTAATGTGTAACCCATGTTAAAATATGACATAAATAAGAATAAATAGTTGAATAAAAGCTGCATAAATAAGTTTGAAAGTTAAAAGTGATTCATTTAATGTCAATTAATCATCAGAGTTAATTAAAAATGTTAATTCAGCATTCATTTAGTGTTTAAGATTAAAAGTCTGTTGACAGAAAATAACGTCGCTGCCCCTTTAAGGGACCAGCGACACAGACGCAGCACCTCAGTGACGCTGCAGCAGAGACCTGAGGGAGAGAGCAGAGGAGGAATTGGAGAAAACCAGCGGTGATTAATTAACAGAAAAAGCAGTGAAAAAGTCGATAAAACAGTCGAAAAACATAACTTACCTGATCGGGAACTGACGGGGATTTTATGAGAACTAAGCCACATCGGTTTTGGTGAGTTTTGTGTTTATTTTCATGCATTTTCACCGTGTTGAGCACTTTTTTTTCTCTGGCGGAGAGTTAACGCTAAAAACGTAGCTGTTTACAAAGAAATGCTCCGTCATAAACTGTTAACCAGTTAATATTTTGGGTTTATGAAGACTGTGAATGTGACAAAAGTGTGTGTAAGCTGTGTAAATGAAAGATTTGTGCAGTAATTAGTGCGGGAGACGGAGCCGTGAGATAAAAGAGACCGCTCCGCTGCCATTTTGAGTTGGAGAAAACACCGTAGCAGTAACGTTACAACTCAGAGACTGTGAAGAATTTATTTGTGTGATTTGAGGATTTAAAAAGAGTTTATTGTGTTTATGGCCTGTTACACAGGTCAGGTTTTTTGCTTGGTTGGAAGCTCGGTCGGAGCGAGGATTGGTCTGCCATGTGCGGGCGTGCACACCCACAGACGGGATTCAAGATGGCGAGCCAGACCCAGACCTTCAACTCATCTTCTCCATTGCATCATTGAGGGAATCCTTTGCGTGTGGTAACTCACTGCCAGAGTGGTAGGAGTATCAGGAATTAGTTTGAACTGAACTGAACAGAACTGAGAACTGATTGAAGTATTATTTTTTTGGACTGAATCGAACTGAAACTTTTCATTGAACTGAACCCTTGAACTCACATGTGGACTTGAACTTAAATTTAAAGTGTCATACTTTTATTTTCATATGTTTATATTTTTGAATGTGATTTGAATAACTGTGGTCCACTTTGATTTACTTGGGTTTTGAAGGTATTTTCTTACCTGAAAAAGAGTTAACTCAGGAAGAAAAATAGGAATCCTTATATAGGTACAACCTAGGAAAAAGAGACTGGTCTAAATAAATTAGATTAGCTTTACTGAAATAAACTAGGTGAACTAAAGAACAAAAAGAAAGAGTGAAATACTTTTTTTTTCATTTATACTTACCTTATTATTGGGAACCTGCAGGGTATTTTTGGTTTTATGTACTGTGTTTTATATGTGTGTTTTACATTCAGTAAATTGCCGGCCTTTTGTACTTAAAGCAACGGTCTCTGGTGTAATTATTCTTGCTCCCCACTCCTTAGAGCCTAGAACTGGTCCAGTGGCGCAGTTAGTGGTGTGATACCGGTGCTACAAATGGGTGTGTTCAAATGTGAAGTTAAGGTGGGAAAATGTAACACTGAAGCAGAATTCACTGTAATACAGGGAAAGGGGGAGCCACTACTTGGCAGGAAAACTGCTATTGAGCTAGGTGTACTGAGAGTGGGTACAAACATAGCAGCAGTGACAGATGTTAAATCTGAAATACAGAGTCAATATCCCAAACTATTTAAAGGTGTGGGTAAACTGAACACAAAGCAAATACGGTTGCATATTGATGAGAGTGTGACACCAGTTGCACAGCCCCTAAGGCGGGTGCCATTTCACTTAAGAGAAGCAGTGAAAAAAAAAGTGAATCAGCTGCTAGACCTAGACATCATTGAAAAGGTTGAGGGACCCACACCGTGGGTGAACCCTGTGGTTATTGCACCAAAACAAAATGAAGATGACATTAGAATGTGTCTTGACATGAGAATGGCTAACTCTGCTATTATTAGAGGGAGGTATCCAATCCCCACGGTGGATGAGCTCTTACAGGGAATGAACGGGTCTGTCATTTTCAGTAAACTAGATTTGAAATGGGGCTACCACCAACTAGAGCTTACACCAGAGTCCAGGGGTATCACTACGTTTGCAGTGCACACAGGTACTTACAGGTACAAGAGACTCATATTTGGTGTTTCATCTGCCAGTGAACAGTACCAACACGAGATTGCAACAGCTACAGCTGGCATTGAGGATGTGGAAAATATCTCAGATGACATAATTGTCCATGCCCCAGACCAAGAGACTCATGACAAGCGACTCCATGCAGTTCTGAAAAGGCTGGAGGACTGTGGGCTGACTTTGAACCAGGAGAAGTGTCAGTTCAATATGGACAAGCTAATATTCATGGGCATGTTACTCTCACAGAAGGGCATAGGTCCCACCACCGAAAGGGTGAGAGCAGTAGCAGAGGCACGAGAGCCGGAGAACGCCTCTGAAGTCAGAAGCTTCCTTGGTCTGGCTGGGTATTCGTCCTGTTTCATACCACAATTTGCTAGTATATCGGAGCCACTGCGGAGGCTGACTAAGAAAGACACACCTTTCATATTCGGGCCGGAGCAAACACAAGCATTTAAAGTGCTGAAAGAAAAGTTGGCTGAGGCTGGCACGCTGGCATACTTTGACAAAGATGCCCCTACTAAAGTTATAGCGGATGGTGGACCAGTAGGAATTGGAGCAGTCCTAGTACAGCAGCAACAGCAGCAAATGGTGCCCATATGCTATGTGAGCAGGAGCCTGACTGACTGTGAGCGGAGATACTCACAAACTAAACGAGAGGCCCTGGCCTTAGTGTGGGCATGCGAGAGGCTGCACCCATACATATATGGAAAAAAGTTCGACCTAGTGACGGACCACAAGGCTCTGGAGGCCATCTACAGTCCGACCTCTAAGCCGTGTGCCCGTATTGAACGGTGGGTGCTGCGGCTCCAACCGTATGACTTCAGAGTAGTTCACATACCCGGAAAGGACAACACTGCAGATTCTCTGTCGCGGCTGCGGGGAGCGAGCACAACAGAGGGGAGTCACAAGCACGGAGCGGAGGAATACGTGCGCTTTGTTGCCACACACGCTACTCCACGAGCACTGACCACCAGAGAGGTAGAGGAGGCCTCTGCGATGGATGTAGAACTCAGGGAGCTGAGAAGTGCAATACAGAGTGGATGTTTTGACAAGTGCCAAGTGTATGCGCGTATCGCGTATGAACTGTGTGTGATTGGACAGTTGGTGTTGCGGGGGACACGCATCATACTGCCACATGCACTCAGAGACCGGGCCCTGGAGTTGGCTCATGAGGGACACTTGGGCATTGTTGGCACAAAACAACACCTCAGGAGTAAGGTGTGGTGGCCAAGTATGGACAAAGCGGCAGAGAAATATGTGAGGTCATGTCACGGGTGCCAAATAGTGTCAAGGCCAGATGTGCCTGAACCCTTGAGACCCACAGCGCTTCCAGATGGGCCGTGGCAGGACTTAGCCACTGATCTACTAGGCCCACTACCAACCGGACACTCGATATTGGTTGTAATAGACTACTACAGCCGCTATTACAAATACGAAATCCTGCAGTTGATTACTGCTGAAAAAGTCATTGACAGCCTGGAGAATATTTTCAGCAGGCATGGTTTGCCTATTTCCATACGGTTGGATTGTGGGCCACAGTTCATGTCTGCACAATTTCAAGCATTCTGCCAGGAGAAAGGAATTGAGCATGTGAAAACCACACCGAAATGGGCTCAGGCCAATGGTGAGGTGGAGAGACAAAATGCCTCGTTAATGAAGAGGATTCGCATTGCTCAGTCTGAGGGGCTAGATTGGAGAAAGGAGCTACGCAAGTACGTGACCATCTATCGCTCTATTGATCACACCACGACAGGGAAGAGTCCTGCAGAGCTCCTGTTCAAGAGAAAGATCAGAGGAAAGCTCCCAGACATCACAACACCACAAAGAGACATGGAGGTCAGAGGCACTGATGCTGAGAGAAAAGGACAATCAAAAATCTACACAGACAACAAAAACAACGCAAAATACTCGGATGTGTCAGTGGAAAACTGATAAGTTCACAACAACCTTCAACAAGACACCACACAACACTGAAAAAAGTGAGACTTTGGATCAACTTAAAAAAATTACTGTAATTTGTTACACCTAAATTTATTAGTTTTTCACAAATTAAATTTATGATTTGGTAGAACACGTAAATTTTGATTTAATGTAAATAATTTTTTTATTTTAAGACAAAGCAAAAAATTTGCTTTCAAGCAAAGTAAAAACATTATTCATTAAAAGAACATAAACTATTTTTTTTACTCTTTTACAACTTATTTTTTTAATTTGGGAAAACCTAATATTTACCATTACATCCAATTATAATTTTTACTTTGGATTAAACTAATTGAATTGCTGTAATTCTGTTACATGCAATTTTTTTAATTTGGGAAAACCTAATATTTACCATTACATCCAATTATAAATTTTACTTTGGATTAAACTAATTTAATTGCTGTAATTCTGTTACACGCAATTTTTTTTTATTTTTCTCAAGTTAAATTTCTGATTCAGCCCAAAGTATTTTTTTAATCATACCATAATCAATACATTTTCTTTCGTCACAAGCCAAAGTATTACTTACTTAGATATACAATGATATTTTTTGCCTTTTTAAAAACTGATATATCACCATAAACAAAATTTAATTTCCTATAATATAGGAGTAGAATTTACTGAACTGATTAACTTAAGAGATAACTGAAAAAAAAACAAAAAAAAACAGGAAAATTCTCTTCAAAAGACCATTTATTTTGATGACTTTGAAATAGGCATCACCTCAAACTTGCAATCAGCAACGTTTTACACATAAAAAAAAAACCACATAAAAGTATGCGTTTTACACATAAAAACAAAACAATAAATAAATAAAATAAATAACAATGGAGTTGGTTATTAAACCGAAAGTAACAGCTGACGTGTCGGAACACTTTGGATTTGAGCCAGATGGCCGCGGTGAACCACAGAACATAAATGAGCCGGTATGTCGCCATTGTTTCAAAACAGTTTATGCTAAACGCAGCAACACGACAAAAATGCACCTTCACGTCAAACACAACCACCCGCTGCAGTTTTCCCAGTTAGGAAAAGAGGCAGAGGGGCTGTCAACGTCTTCCCGACAGTCCACCATCACTGGGACGTTTATGAAGCAAACGAAATATAAACGCGACTGTGCCAAATGGTGCGCACTCGCAGACGGTGTTATTTTGGATATTTACAGCATGGGACAATAAGAGGTGGAGGGACATAACAAATAAACACAGAACATATACCGGACCCCATATTTAGAGCTTGACACTGAGACTGCACACTCTGCGTGTCATTTTCTTTGGCTCTATCTCCATGAATATTTTCTGCAGTGCATCGAAAGTGTGTTTGAGCTCACCTGGATAGCTCAAGTTTTTGCCAAACAAGAGGGCACAACCATGTGCAACTGATGGCAGTTCATTAAGCACCTCCACACCTTCAATGATGATGCCTACGTCACGTGGTGGCTGTAACGGATCCTCCTCCTCTCTGACGACAAACACAGCCATTGTGCATTGTTGAAGCTCGCTTTCAGCATCATCCTTCTCACCAACCTGACAAAAGACAAGACATTCACATTGTATAAAAAGCTACTCTGTATGTATGCACACAAGTCTGTCTCCCCTTTGTGTAGCAGGGAGTGATTTAATCATAAAGCAGAAGACCAAAAGACTTTTTCTCGCATCTGAAGCAAACTTTCAGCGGACAGTTACTCATAGTTCCTACCTGTGATTATAGATATTTTCCTTTGGAAGGGTACTCTTGTGATATGTGTTTATTGTGTTGCATCTCATTAAATTCCATACTCGTATTTCTTCAGTGATAGATAAAAATAATGATGAATGGCTTGTGTGTTCAGTCATCTGTAACTCAT
This sequence comes from Chaetodon auriga, assembly GCF_051107435.1. Lineage (NCBI taxonomy): Eukaryota > Metazoa > Chordata > Actinopteri > Chaetodontiformes > Chaetodontidae > Chaetodon > Chaetodon auriga. The sequence goes on from NC_135084.1 coordinate 168,824, forward strand.
CTCTTAATTACTCCATGGGGAGCAGATGTGCAATTTGAGAGCACTTGTTGCTGACCAGCAGATGGCGCTTTTGGACCTTATAACTCATTTTAACTTAAAACTTTTTTGACTAATATTTGTTGATACATACTTCAGTTACGATTGTCTAAAGCTTAATAGAATAAATGCAAAATTTCTTACCAGAAACTCCTTGATGAGTTTTTGCACATCTTCCCCAAGGTAAAGGATGAGGCACTTCAGCAGACACTCTCTCCTTAGGCTTACATCAAGGCTCTAGGTAAGTGCAAACATAAATGATGAAAAGTCATGCTGTTGCTGAATATGCAAACATGGAAATGCATCAATGGGAACTTAGACTTACAGTAATTGCCCAGTAATCAAACAAATGGTTTGCGCAAACGTCGAGATGCACATTATACTTCTTACAACATGTAATCTAACTCCACAATCAAATGTGATGACAATATGATACATTAACACAATTGCTTCTATTTACAATGTTACTATTAATGTGATGTAAGGTGAGTTTTGCAGTATTACAGTAAGTACACACCTGATCAAGAACTTTCAGCACATCCCGGGTCTTCTCCCTGACAGCTCCTCCCTTGTTCCTGATGATCTCAATCAGCTTGCTGTGGTGCTTGTCCAAGGAGGCCAGGAATCGTGGTTGAAGTGGAACAGTAGTGATCCTCATGAACTCAGCATTTATCTTTATAAAATAAAACATCACATAAGTTATGACATTAGATATTGCATTAAAACTCTGTGCTGTAAGATCTTTTGTGACATTTTTGTGACTGCTTTGGCTATTTTTTTTCCCACAGGTTTCATATAATAGGAGATATAAATATAATTTAATTTACAGACCACAACTGACCTATTGCTATTGATTGAAAAAATTAATTACCTCATCCACTGTAAACAATGCAGGCCATCTCTCTTTCACCTCCTCCACTCCTGATTCCTTTGCCACAATTTCCTGTCTTCGCAGTGAAAAGGTCTTGTCCATTTTGTTCTTTATCACTGCACGATTGTTTCGCTTCTTCACTTCTGTCAAAAGTGACAGTCTTTCATCTTCCAAATTATCTGAGGTCTCTCCAGTTGGAATGTCAGGTATGTGGTTGGCTTCTCCTCTCCTAGGTCTCTTGACTTTTTTTTGCAGGCAATGCATCCTCTGGAGCTTTGGATTTCAGCGAATTTGCAAGTAATTCAGCACACCCAATGCCCTTCAGCTGAGTACGGTAGTTGCCCATTTTTGCCTTCAGCCTCTGTTTCCATCCGTAGCAACCATTGTATGAACCGGGTTCCCAAAGGCATGGATGCTTCTTGATTAGTGCTTGAGCTACATCACTAAAGTCAGCATCTGTTGGGTATGGTTTGTACTTGTAAATCTCTTCGGCTACCTTTCTCAGAATGTCTGATATTGTCTTAGGACTTGGAGTCAATGGTGTCTTGGAGGAGATATACACTGCATTTCCCTTCTCTAACTGGAGCTCAGTGTCATAGGAGAATATTGGGATGGGAAACTCCCTTGGCCACATCTGGGTTCTTGTAGAGACAGAGCTTGAGGGTGAGGACAGGATCTCTGTGTCATCAGTTTCAGTGGACACCAGATCATCACAGACAGGGATGGTTTGGTCATCATCAGTTAGTGGAATGACCTTGATAGTTGCAAAATCTTCAAATTCAGCAGTAGATGTCAAGTTCACTAGTGCATCTCCAAAGTCTCTGTCTTGGTACTGCAGTCTAACATTGCAATTTAATCCACACACTTTCCTCACTTGATTGATGAGTTCCTCGACTGTTTCTGGAATACCACCAGGCAGAATTAGCTTCCTGGTGTCATCAGGATTCAAGATAATCCTCATCTTAGCTGGCCTTTTCTCCATTGTGTCAATCCACCCAAAAGTATCTAGTAAAAACAAGAATAAAAAATAGTATTAGTTGTTGTAGTACATAATTGGCCACAACACAGATCTAATTTACAATTCTGTTGAAAATAACGGGACATTCTTGGAAAATGTATTTTTTCTGAAAATTAAAACAGACTGATAAAACAAAAGCTACTTTTAAAGAATTCTACTTTTCCAAACCTACACCCATTCATATACAACCTTATGCATGTATGTATTTCTTCAGAGAGATGATGCGCCTTCCGCCAACCATGTAAGGAGCCAGAGGGTAGGGATCAGTCAGTTCTTGCACCCCAACAAGCTGTAGTTGTTTACTGGCAGATATGACAAGGTCATAAGCTCGATAATGCTCCAGGTACCAGGCATCCAATTTTTTGATGATGAAAAGTAGTGTCTCTTGTAGCACAATCATATGAACTATTTCACAAAACTCTGGAAGTACAGCCAGAGACCCATGGGCTACCACCATTCCAGTCCTGTAGTTATAGCCGTTGTAGGATACATTTTTTGCAAGGTTCACAGTGTCCATATGTGGGTGTTTCTCTTTGACTGCTAGTGCAATATCCTGATTGATAACATCACGGGAAAGTGTTGAAATGTCAGTAACCTCCAAAGATGGTTTAGCAAATTCAGACATGTGCAGATTATATGCAGTCTGAAATTGGTGCCTCTGGGCTAATGAACACAATACATTTTTATAACAGTTCGTATGACGGATTACTCTTTCGAAAAAGCTATGTTTGGCTTCATATCTCATAGTCCATAGTGCTACAAGGGGGCCAAACTGGCGTATCAACTGGGGATAGTGCTCAAGAAAATGCAGTTTGGGCCGTATTCTTTTGTGGGGGAAAACCTCTTGGAATACTGCCCTGTGTTCAGATATCTTGAAGTCCAGATAAGAAATGGAGTCCTCAGTATGAAGAGGTGCAACACAAAGTTCTACTATGTCCTTTAAATCACACAGGACCTGCCATGCTGGTTCGTTTGAAGGAACTCTGGCTCCAATCAAGAGAGGAAGAAATCTCAACAGGCTCCAATTCTCATGTGCGTTCCCTCCAATCGTTCTTTTTGTAGCATAGGTGAGGGGCACAAGATGGGGCCGGTTTGTTTTATCACTCCACTTGAATGGAAATGTTGCTATTGCTTCATTCAAAATTGCTAATGTAAAATATTTTTTGGAAATTAGCACAGTAAGACAAAGAGCAATCTCAACAGGAATAATTCCTTCAAACAGATCGTGAGCTATATCTGGGGGAAAACTCTCTGTCACACTGAAATATGGCAGATTTTCTGACAGAACACACTTCGCTTTTACACCAAAATGACAATCCAATGAGTTTTCCTCAATAGCTTTAAGATGAGAAGTATGAATTTCCTTGATTCTTAAACAAAATGCTCCAGACCTGACCTCTGTTGTTTGAATGTCTACATTTTCTGCTGTACAGAACCTGCAAACATATTTACCTGAAAAATTTTCCACAAACCCTGCCAAACTGTGTGCCCCGAGATTGTCTGCCACTACACAGTGAACAAACCCTTTCACATTTTTCCCCAACTTGGCAATAAACAGTCCTTCTTGTTGTAAGGTAATGAGATCATCTATTAATGGCTTCAGTACCCTCTCAAAACCATAGCACTTAACATCCTCACTACGAATAAGTGCAGCTAAATATATATTAGACAGTGATGAGTGAAAACTAGCAGGTAAATTCCCCAATGTCCAATATACCCCACAGATTTTGTGGTTTTTTTTCGAAGTACCTAGGGGGTTGCAGATTTCAAAGTCATCAATGTATAATATAAGTGAAATAGCACACTCTTTTGACAACTGCAAATTTTCTTTATACTTACTACCATCATAAAAGCATCTATACTGAATTTTATCAGACTGAATTTGATGGGGAGATTTCAAATTGATTGATAAATCTAAAAAAGTTTGACAAGTTAGGATCTGCTGTAAAGATTTTAGTATAGAGATGTATTGAAATGATTTTTTGTTTTGGGAATCAAGAACAAATTCTGTGGGTTCTACAGTTTTAAAATGTTTTTTGTAGTATGTCTTTCGTTTCCAGGCAGTGGAAAGTGGGCCACGACTACCAAAAGCTGCTGTAATTGGATTCGACTTGTAAATAGTAGATGCTAGCTCTTGCACAATAATCTCATCTACTTGATAATTTTCCTTCTGTAAGTGCTGAGATATGGTTTGATGGACAAGGGGTACAGAAGTAGTGCCAAGTAAATAGTTAAACTCTTGTAAAAGTTCATCAACAGCAACACTGGAGACAAGATAGATATGTTCAAGCTTCAGTAAGAGTGAAGCAACTTTGAGCTCTGCATTATGTGCCAAATCATCTGCATTATGTGCCAAATCATTTACATCAAAACTTGAATCACCCAGGTCCTCTCCATTTACATCTGAGGGCTCAATATCAATCTGGACACTGTCATGGCTTTCGACTGAAAGACCTCCGCTTGACCCCTATTTCACAAGTATTTCAGGCTTAAAGTCACTGTGTAATTCTTATGATTTCTGCTTCTGTGAGTTCGAAATGAACCATAAATATTTGTTCTGTATGAACAACCCTTAAACACACAATCAACTGTTTCACTGTTTTTCAGATGCTGAGCTATATGTTGAAAATAGTCTGTTAAAGTTGAATGTTCACTGATGTGGCATAAGAGACATTTAAATGTGGTCAAGTCAGTTTCAGTTTGTGATGATGACTGATGAGATCTTGACAAGTGGGTCAAAAGTGCCTTCCAAGTTTTGCAGGTACATGGGCAGTTTAAATGGATGCATGGGTAGGAGTGGTGGCGTCCATAATGTCTGTGCTCAAGCTTGTAATGTTTAAGAAGCTCAGATCTTCGTGAGACACAGGCGCCGCAGTCTTTGCATTTCCACATTCATTGGAAGACTAGAAAAGAAAAAGAAGACCCACCTTACCCATTTAACACTTAATAAAATTGATACAATGCCACATGGTAGATGGTTCATTTGAACTTAATCTAACGAAGTAGTAGTTTGTTATCAAGTTACTTGTTCAGAACGAAAGCAACATCCCTAAAAGCTATTAGTTATTTGTTTCATTATATTAATTCAGAGTATTTTAAAACTTGTATTGAAATCTTATGAATTAATCACACCATCCTGAAAATCTGCAGACACCACTATAGCTAATTCAACAGCTGGCGTAAGTGCATGAACAGTGTATGAGACACAAAAAACTATGATTTATTTCTTGCTACAATAGCTGCAATCAATCTTTTAACTTAAACATTTTACTTCCATTTTAACATTATTTAAAACTGTATGAAATTGTTTTCCTTTTTTATTGTTATTGTCTGATGAAACTGAAGTTATTTCTGTTTGCAATTAGTGAAATATAACAAATAAAAAACATTAATTAAACATTACTTAAACATTAATTAAAATAATTTCCACAGTTGTTCATTTACAGACTTACCAACTGCAATCTTTTCAGTAGCAAACCTGTAACAGAAATGAAAGATTTCACATTTAGTTTTTTATTGGGACAGTTAGTATTGCATTGCAGACTACAATTTATTAGACCTTAGGCATTCTGGTATTGTACTAGAAGAAGAATCAGGGGGAGACATTCCCCTTTATTATCACACAACATGCACTGGACACTGCACACGAAGGTGAAATTTGTCTTCCGCATTTCTCCCATCCTGGTCGTCCTTCCTCCACGGCAGACCAGGAGCGGTGGGCTGCCATCCAAGCGGCGCCCGGGGACCCAATTGCGTTTTGTCACCATTGGTCAGGTGGTGATCTTCTTGCATGTTTTTTTAGTGGGGGTATGGGTTAGGGTTACACACAGAAAGGCCCTTTTTTTCCTCGAGCAGCAGGCACCGAAGGCATGGTGGAGGACACATCCCGGTGCCCGCAGCGAGAATCGAACCCGGGACCTTCTTGCTGTGAGGCGACAGTGTTGCCACCGTGCCACCGGTATACTATACTGGATTATACAGGCAGATGAGAGAATGGAATTATATTCTGTGGATCCTTTGATACTGGGTCACACTGAATGAATAAAATATTGTCTGCAATTTATTTACTCTGCACACTATTTTATTATTTATAACTGCTCATCAGCCAATCATGTAACAAATAGTCCCACATGTGCTCCCTGCCTAGCATTCAAACAGCCAATCATATCCCTGAATGCTCCCTGACAAGCAAACAGCCAATCATCTCACAGCTGTGAAATTCGGTTGTAGCACCAAGCCATGTGTGTTTGTTTACCAATGATGGCAATCAATTAAGAAGCGCCGAACACAACAGTAAACTTACAATGAACTCCCTCACAAAATCACACTCTTTCTCCGCTCCCCCCCACCCCCCAGCCCCTCCTGCTGGAGCTACCTGCGTTCTCACACCTACAGGATGTGTTAATTGACAGTGACAAATCACAATTACTTGACATTCCTCTAACCCACCGCCGGAGTTTCACCGTCTTTGCCCCACTCTGCTGCAGAGACAGCAGTGTGTGTGTGCAGCCCACATGGGGGAAAGAAAAAACGTGGCCAGGCAGACCCACTCTCACTCTGCTGCAGGTACAGCACTAAGCGTGTGTCTGCGTGATGTTGACCTGACTGCAGCCTGCCTAAAAAAAAAACAAAAACCCGCGGCTCCAATTTCTATTGGACTTTATTCAAGCCTTATCACAATCATTTACGCATATTCTTTCATAACGCGACTTCACAATAATATTAACAACAACATTAACTTCGCACTTGTTAAACACAGGCAACTAGAACAAACGTTTAGTTGTTGCTAATGTTTCTGCAACCGACCTCGTTAAGCTAGCATTTGCATAGCGCACAAAATTCACAGCCAGTCTTTAAGATAATGTCAGTTGTTCACTCTGCCACTGACCATAAATGTACACAGAAAGCGTGTGTTGCACTAAAATAGCACAGTTTTGAATTCTTACCTTTTTTTAACGAGTTTCCACACAGGACAGAGTTCACTCTTGCCGTCTGCACTTGATGCGAGGAAACAACAATGGCGGACTTCGACGGTCGAAAAGAGAGGCCTGATGTGACGTCACATGGTCACGTGACAGGAAACCGTTTGGTTTGAAGTGAAAATACCATTTGAGCAGAAGTGTTTTTTTTTTATTTTGTCCACAGGTAGTGACATTCGCTTTGAAGCAAACGGAAAATATCAGTTTTAAACATGAAGCCATAATTTTTCATTAGATCAATTTAAAAATACACTTTAAAGGAATGACACAGTAGTTTCACTTTTTTCAGTGAAGGTGATCAGCAAGAACGGCAATAATGTGGTTGTTGAATCACCAAGTGGAGCGACCTACTCAAGGAACCTTACATTCGTCAAAAAGTACTACACGGAGGATCCTACTCCTCAATCATCCAGCAAAACACAAATGACTTGGACGGAGAATAAGGAGAAACAAAACACACCTGACACAGAGTCCAACACAGAGACTCATACTAGGGTGTCCACACCTAAACCTGCTACACCTGCAAGGTGTGAGAGACCCTGCAGGCAGACCAAACTGCCACAGAAACTGATGGACTTTGTTACTAAGTGAGGAGCCTGTCTGGCATTACATAAAAAAAAAAAAGTGTGTCAGATATGTTGTTACAAGTTATATTCTGTGAGGTTTACATATACCTAATGTCTACAGGGTGAATTTTTGAACCTTGGTTTATTTTTGATAACAGGGTGACATTTGGAAAAAAAAATTAATAATTGGGTTCTGTATGGAAAAGAAAATGTATTGGTATTGTGAAGAAAAAAAAGTGTTCAATTTCACTTATGTTTTGTGCATGGTACATTGGAGTTTAATTCATAGTAAGGGGGGGGTGTTATGTATTGATGTTCTTGCCTTACTGGTGATGTCATATGCAGGTGCGCTATGCGTCCTGGGTAACGCTATGCATCCTGGGTAGGGGGAATATACAGCGCGAATGCAGCCAGCAGTATGTATACAGGCCAGAGTGCTCAATAAACTACTTCACTGTTTAAATACGGAGTTGGTTCTTTGAAGAAGAAGTCAGCATCTAACAATATTCAAGTCTGAATTCTTATCCAACCATGATTTACAGTAGCATTGAGGGGAAAACATTTCCCCATTGCAGCTTTAAATGCTGCTGTCCGTTCAGTCCACACTACTAACAGCTGCAGCTTTCACCCCATGTGACGCACGCAGCGGCAGTGTTAATTAAATAATAAATTTTTATTTGATCAGTTTTAACACTAACTATGCGTCAGATTTCATTTTCATATTCAAGTTTGAATTCTTATCCAACCATGTTTTACAGTAGCATTGAGGGGAAAACATTTCCACATTGCAGCTTTAAATGCTGCTGTCCATTCAGTCCACACTACTAACAGCTGCAGCTTTCACCCCATGTGACGCACGCGGCTGGTGTTGAGAGATAAAGTATTTTTTTCGCTACACATTAAGGCCAGTTTACGCTGTGTTTTTGCCGGCTTCTCGCCTGGAAAGCGCTATAGAAATCTGGCACGCGATTGAACGAAGTTACACTGACACAGCGCGCCGTTCACAGACACCAGAATGCACGAGTTCATAGTAACGTGCATCAGCGCGTTCAATTCACGTTCGTCTAAAATATAAACGAGTTGACGACCTATCGTTCTATGAACGCGTTCAGGCACAACACTGACCTTGTCATGAAACTCGTTGAAATGATCATACGACGCCTTCTTGTTGCTGTGTCATCCGCATGCTGCTGTCTGCTTCTGTTTTTAAGACGCACACCGCCGTGGGACGCTGTTCGCTGTCTTTTTTTTTTTTTCACTACATCGGTGACAGGCAGCGCAACAAACACACAGGCATTCAGACGGAGAAACACAGCGATTTGCTGCCTCTGCGCTGGTCTCACATTTGGGCTGATTCTGACAAAACGGTAGCTCCTATCAGAAAAATACACCGACCATCATCGCTCTAAGGACTTCCTGAACAATTGGGTGTGATTTCGGTGTTTCTACACGAAATATTTCGTCGACACTTGCGAGTTAAAAACAGGAGTCCGGTCCGCTTGTCTCAGAAAATCTTTGTATTGGAGCAAATGGGGAGAAGAGACAGACGTGGCCGCACTTCGAGGCTGCTAATTCAACTTCGGTAAATCTCTCAGATTTTTGAAGCGCATTGTGAGAGACAGAACACATGTGTCTACAACTGTGGAAAAAATCATGCGTGTAGAGTGTAAAGTGTGGCTGGGAGGAGTGTGGAAAGAGCAAAAATCTGGAAGATTTTTCGGCTCTCTCCCACTCTAACCGATGACGTCACCCGCTCTAGCTCCAACGATCGATGCCATACACACTCATGGGACGGTCGGACAACAGCATAAAACTTAAAAAATGATATCTCGGAAACTATGACAAATACCAACACGATGTGTACAACATTTAAAGTAGCACTTGTTGTGACCCATTTAAACATTGAATGAAATTTGTAGCTCAAATTATGAAGGAGTAGTTAGAGTTCAAAGAGGGCTGGGTTTGGGCTTTTCCAAACGGCTCTCTCGTTGACTACCATTCAAAAAATATTGTGGATAAAAATTAATTATTGAAACAAACAAACATCTCTGACTGTGCTGTAACAGTGATCCAGAATATTCTCCTCTCTGGGAGGGCATTTAATAAGCGTTGTGTATTTAGGGAGTGCGTGGGTGAGATTACCTTTGTTAAAGTCCCCAAGGACAATAACCTAAGAGTTTGGGTTGGTCTGCTCCACACACAGTATCTGCTCTTTCTGGAATGTCAAACAATTAATACTAGTGACATTATGACATTATACACAAGGAGCCAGTGTTGGGAAAGTTCACTGTCTACATGAGCTACTTCACAGTTCAGTTCACAAATTTCAAAATGAAGTAGTTCAGTTCATAATTCATAATTCAACATTTTCAACTAAGTTCACCGTTGTAAAAATGCATTAATTCATAGTTATTTTTTCCATATGTTGTTGTGAGCTGATAATTTTCAAAATGATTGGCACAGCCTATAGAACCACAGACAGCAATTATTTGATCAGTTTTAACACTGTAACTATGCGTCAGATTTCATCTTCATATCCAAGTTTGAATTCTTATCCAACCATGATTTACAGTAGCATTGAGGGGAAAACATTTCCCCATTGCAGCTTTAAATGCTGCTGTCCATTCAGTCCACACTACTAACAGCTGCAGCTTTCACCCCATGTGACGCACACGTGGGCAGTGTTAATTAAATAATAAATTTTTATTTGATCAGTTTTAACACTGTAACTATGCGTCAGATTTCATCTTCATATTCAAATTTGAATTCTTATCCAACCATGTTTTACAGTAGCATTAAGGGGAAAACATTTCCACATTGCAGCTTTAAATGCTGCTGTCCATTCAGTCCACATTACTAACAGCTGCAGCTTTCACCCCATGTGACGCACCCCAGATAGCAAAGATCTTCTGGCCCATATCTGGCCCACACCTGACATGTTCATCCGGCCCACATGCCGCATGGAATGATGGCACTTGGGCGGTCCGCCCCTGTTTGCCAAAAGTGGGCCACAACCTAGCCATCACAATGCCAGATGTCAACCAAAACCAGACCAAATAAACCAGCACTCAACCAAATGTGGGCCACTGTACATTTTTATTCTGGCCCACACAACACATGGAATGATGGCACTTGAGTGGTCCACGGTTGTTTGCCAGGAGTGGGCCAAAACAAAACCAACCCACTGCCAGATGTCAGCCAAGAAGAGACCCAAAAAAACCAGCACTCACCAAACAAACACGAACTGGAACAGTGAGGTTTGAATCTTTCTTGGGCCCAACATCTGGCTCGTCTTCTCTCTGAGGCCTGGGCTTGTCAGCCCTGAATTGGCTCGTCCTCTTGTCCCGTGAGGCCTGAAATGCACAAAAGAATGTGTTTTGTGGACTCAGTAAACAATGCAACCGGATGCGCTGGTTGGAAGGAAGAAAGCCTCCATTATCCCTGGAACAAGTTACAAGTCATTTATTTAACCAGCACTGTTACTCTGAAGCTGTTTCATTAAGTAAAAAGTACACAGTAAAAAAAAATTCCGTCAAAAGACGGAGAAAGTACTGGTAATTTTCTGCCAGTATTTTCTCCGTTATTCTACGGACACTTCCGTCAACCCTAGAACGGATATTTCCGTACTTTTACGGGACATTGACCATTATTCTACGGACACTTCCGTCAACCCTAGAACGGATATTTCCGTACTTTTACGGGACATTGACCATTATTCTACGGACACTTCCGTCAACCCTAGAACGGATATTTCCGTACTTTTACGGGACTTTGACCATTATTCTACGGACACTTCCGTCAACCCTAGAACGGATATTTCCGTACTTTTACGGGACTTTGACCATACCATTTAGGGACACTTCCTTCGATCCTAATCCGGATAATTCCGTACTTTTACGGGACTTCAGTCAATCCTAAAATGGAAAATTCTGTAGATTTAAAGGACATTCACTGTACCATTTACAGACAATCAATCAGAGTAAACCGTATACAAATATAACAGTGTTTATTTTTTCCTGCTTACTGCAATTAAAACATTAAAACAGTACAAGTTCATATGACAATGCATTCAACTGTAAACAATTGATTAGTGCAATTAACATTTTAATTAACTTTAACATTTTAACCCCTTTTCTCCTAAATGTTGTAGTCATGCCAATTAACAGTGCCATACAATTTCTTTTTGTTTTGTTTTTTAAATGCATTTCCACAAAATAAAATAAAAAATACCATCAACCATAAAGAATTTATTGGTGAAATTAAAACACTGTAAGTCATCATTCCCCACTGACAGGTGCTGCCCCAGTCTGTAGGAGAACATGCAGTGACAAATATCACCCTCCCCACCCAACTTCCCTCTCTGAACATGGGGATTTGAACCCTAGGTCTTGGTGGGCAGGCACTTAATCCCTTCATCACCTGAGCTACATTCACATTTTTAAAGACACTTCCATAAAACGGTAACAAAACAGAATAATATGTCAATACAACAATCAATTTAACAACTTAGTGCAGCAATAGGTATCCAAAAAAATATCAGACTAACAGAGGTAGTTCTGTCTCTGCCAGTGTGTGTGTGTGTGTGTGTGTGTGTGTGTGTGTGTAAGTGTATACGCAGTCCAAAAACCTCAAATGCCCCATTCGAAATCCTTGAGTTGAGTCACAAGCTTGAACAGTCTTGGCGGAATGTGTTGCCGTTTCCCCTTCTGTTCTGCCTTGGACCCTCTGTCTGGATTGATTCCACAGAAAACTCTAAGGAAACAGAAGAAATATCTTTAGCTGCACATGCAATTAAATGGATGAAAATGAACTAAAGTGTAATGGACAAAGTTGAGATACTCATATGCTATTTTGGAAACTTTGTATTCCTGGAAGGTTAGCATGCTATTAAAGGAAGCCATTGTTCTCACGTTAGTAAAAAGAGATAAAAATTGAAATGTTTTGGGGGAAAAAAAAAAACCTTGTGTGTCACGCTGTGACAGACAGAACAAGAATCTCAGCTGCTTACCTTTGCATGAACTCAAGCGTCAGAGCCATCTCCTTTGGGTACTCTACGTTGCAAACATAAAACAAGGCGAAGGCATAGGCGAGGGCCACAATGGGGGAGGTGATGTGGTCATTTACAATGACTTGATCGACAGCGATCTTGAATTGCTGGTCACCTCAAAACAGATATATCACAAAAAAATAATTAATTAAATCACATACACAAATGAATTAAAATAATGATTGCTAATTACTAGTTTTATTTTAATAATGAGCAAAAACTACTATTATGGTATTCAGCATTTAGTTTCTCAGACTTGTACATACAATCGTACTTAAATTTAAAGAGGCTGCCAGTAAACTCCATATACCTTTTCATCACAACAAATTGCCATCTCAGTAAAACTAAAAAGAAATGAGGAGCATATTCCAAGCTTGCTGGGATGCAAAAATGATTTAATTACAAACCTCTGATTAGGATGCATGGGGTACATGGGAGGTTGTAGAGTTCAACATTTGCAGAGTTGGAAAAATAAAACAACAAAGATACACATATGAGATGGTTTTATGTTTCCAGGGGAAGTCCACACACTGTAGCTCCCAGTAGAAACCGCTCAAATTACAAAATAATTATATTGCTTTACATAGCAACAACAACCCAAAAAGGGGTTCCCGGATTGAAAGGTATGGTTCCTGGTCTAAATGGGCTAGAGAGCACCAACAGTGCAAAGTGGGTCAACTATGATTGTTTGACCAGGAGTAAGTTAACTCAAGTACTGCGGTTGAGTACTTTTTCCACCACTGGATATAAATAATCATCTTGAGATCATTACCTGGGAACTAACATCCATGAAACTTACTTCATTTTGGTAGAAAAGGTGATCAGGGTTTTCCTTGAAGTATCTCGCAATGCCATAGATTAGCTGTATTGGACTGTATTGATTGTATAGTGTTAGTGCGTGAGAACTGCCATGCTTCTTCTCCTTTACAGTGGGGGTGATAAAAAACCAAGAGAAGCCTGAACCTGCTGTCCCACCCATTGCATTTGGCTGTTTTCATTATAGTTTTTACATTTAGTTTGTTTGGTGCCTTAGTTTAGGACAGTGTTTCTCAATTCCGGTCCTCGGGCCCCCCTGCCCTGCATGTTTTAGATATTTCCTGCTCCAATTCAAATGAGTGGCTCGTTATCAAGCCACTGCAGAGCTTGATGACGAGCCGATCATTTGAATCAGCTGTGGTGGAGGAGGGAAACATCTAAAACATGCAGGGCAGGGGGGCCCGAGGACCGGAATTGAGAAACACTGGTTTAGGATGTAGATGTGTTTTATGGTACAGTGGTGGAAAAAAGTTTTTGGACACCCCATACATTTGTGAAATATTGCATTAAGAATCACTCTAGGGTCTTCAAGTGCAATTTCTTTTAGTACAGTCACAACCAAAATACTAAACAAATCTTAAAAAAGCCATTAAAAACTTCAAATTGATTGGTTCCATAAAAATACAGAAGAAATTTGGAGTATTGGCTCATTTTGGTACCAGTGATGAAGGTCTTTCTTTTTATTAAAAGACACAATTTTTGCTGCCAAGCTTGGTGTCTATATATAGCCAGCACATTTGAAAGTTCTTCAGACACAAAAATGGCTAAAACAAGGAACCTAACGCAGGAAACACGCCTGAAGATAAACATTAAACTGTCAAGAATTTAGTTTTGTTAGTTTTTCTTGTAAACAATAAACAAAAAAATATCATTTGTATTTGTTTGTATCTGTCTAATGCAGCCACACCTTTTGAAACACAAAAAGATTTTTCCACAAATATTTCATGATAATATTTGAGATTGTGAGATTGTGTAAAATTTTAAGGGTGTCCGAAAACTTATTTCCACCACTGTATTTTAGGACCCACTGTAATAGGGAATTACTTTTGAACTTGGTCTTGTGAAGAGCACATTAAAATAGGCCCTTTGCACACTTAGTATTTAGACATTAAAACCTATGTTTTAAAAACCTTAAACCTAACGTAAAAACAATGACGAAAACAGCCAAATGTGACGGGAGGGGCGGCAGATCCAGGCTTCTCTTGGCTCTCATTACACCCACATTTTGCATTTTCCCTGTGAAACTGAAGCAGCACGCCAGTTCACGATAGACAGACAGATTGGGCCCTCTAAAATCCGTTCTATTTTTGTCCAAATTCCGTTTTTTGCCTTTTTTTAATTTTTTGAAATTCCATTTTTTCCATTTTAATTTTTGAAAATTCCATTTTTTACCTTATACTCTTATTTTACTACCAAAAAAGTGTTTTTAATGTTTATGACTAAAATGCACACAAATGAAATAGAAATTACCTTACATTAATTAAAGTAACAAATAAACAACACTTTATTTATTTAACAATTACGTTGTTATAGCAATAAAAGGTGTAAATGATATGTTATTAATGATTTAACAATATGTTATTACTTCTTTTATAAATGTAAGTTACTTATCAAACAGACCTAACAATTCAACTACCAATGAATGAGCAGTAGTATGCATGTGATAACATATATTGAAAAATAAGCCAAAGTGATACCTCTTCTCTGAATAGACAAGCTAATAGCCAGTGTGCTGCTGTTAGCCAATAAAAATAGAGTGTCAACTCTTCGCTTTGTTACACCATCCATGTCAGTGCGCCGCTGTAGCCTGGAAAGTTTCTTCGCCTTTTGGACATACGTTCATATTCCACACAAAAACAATATTCCATTCAAATTATGTCAAATTCTGCGATATTCCGTGTTAAAAATAGATTCCGTTTTATTTGGCTAATTCCACGATTCCGTCCGCGATTCTGTGATCGCGGAAATTATAGGGCCCTAGACCCGCACAGAGACAGGCAGGCACGCACGCACACACAAAGACAGACAGACAGACAGACAGACACGCACGTATGCACAAATACAGACGTTTCTAACACTCTACAAAGTTACAGTTGCAGAACACACTGGACCAAGTGCTGCTCATCATTGTCTGAGATTTACAGGAGAGACAGAGCCTCTGCTCTGTCACTGCAGTGGACTGGTGCACAGCACTCGGTCGTCATCTTCTATCACTGGGCCTTCCGAGAGCATGATGTGTTCGTCTGGCCACTCTGTAATGCTCTGTCCCATCTACTCACTTGGGCTGGATATCGTTCTAGTTGCACACGATGGCGCTCCCCCTGTTCTGCTGCTACCTCGTTCATCTCGTCAGAGTCTCTCTGTTCCCCTCTCTGCCATCCACACCTGGCCCTCCACCAGACAGCTTCCCATGGATGAGGTCCCCTGCAGACAAGGAGCTCATACCCTGTCGGCTGCACAGTGCGATGGCTACCACTAGCCCTTCAGCGGCTGGGGTGTCCCTGTCCACCCGCTGCCATGCCCACGGTAGCTGCTCTCCCTCAAGCCAGGCTACAGTGCCCACTCCTCCTGAATCACCCTCCACACCTGAGCTGCTGTCCTCCAAGTCTATTTAATCGGCTGCCACTCCCACACTCAGGTCCTTCCTAATCAAACCAGACTTGACGTTAGTGGTGGACAGTAAAATAAATATAGCAATAATTGATCCATTAATTAAAATGCAAATTATAGAATCTCATTTTCCACCGACTGACATTTTCATCTGGGAATTTTTTGAGCCTGTTATTTAGTAACTCATAACTGAATTATTTGTAATCCGGCTGATTATGAGAGTTCTGTGTCAGTTTCTGGAAAGTCACCCTGACTGTGTTGACTGTGATTTAGCAATGTGTTTGCGGTTCTTGATCAAAACAGAAAAGTGGGTGCCTTGCCCTGATACATAGTCACAGACACAATTGTTATGGCAATCAGTTCCACTTCTCTTTGCTGTGCCACTTGTTGAGTCAGTCCACAAACACCATTTTGTTACGCGAGCGACAAGACATGACGACTTTCCTTTGATTTTATAATCTTTACTTGGAAACTTGAAAATAAAATACAATGTCTGACACAGGGTCAAAAGACTGTGTTGTTTCCACCATTATCTGACTCAAAACTAGCAACAGCTACAACTGCCTGATCACATTGTAGCAGAAAATTTAAAGAGACAGAACACATTTATCTTCTACACATTATTAACTTATACTTTTCAGAGTAAAACCTTTTAAACCTTTTACGAATTACAATGAAATTATCACTATCAATTTAACAGTTTTTCAATGAAATTATTAACATTAAATTATTAACTTATTTGGCCCTTACAACAATCATTCATTACCTTCATCCATATTATTATTATTATTATTATTATTATTATTATTATTATTATTATTATTATTAATTTTGTTAAGGGGGGGGGACTGGGGACTTTGTAGCTAACTGAGTCAAGTTTAGCTTCAAAAGGTATCTTGAAACATCAGCTTTAAAGAGCCTATATTCACTGCTGTCAAAATTAAATGAGCACTGTACAGACACACTACAGTTCTAAGTTTGTCTGCTTCTTGTGTCTGGGTGTCTATGTAACATATGAACAGCAAGGCTACCGAAGCCACAATATCTATGGCCACACTGACTTCGAACCTGGAATGCATATGACCTATTTGCTGTGTTTCGGGGATTCAGTCAGTTAATCCACAGATACCAACAAAATTCTGATTCGGAGAGAGCTAATACGAGCTGATTCTAATCTATTGGTCCGGAGCTCGTGTTTTTAGCTCCCCTGCTAGCTTAACACATGTTGCAAGGCAACATAAACAAAGCACGGACACAACGTACAATAAGCTACTCTATAGGACTAGCATTAGTCGGGGAACGGGGAGCTAACGTTAGCTCCTGGCCGGTTTAAGGAGTAAAAAAGAGACGACTCAGCTCAGCACCAGTTGCTATGCTATTAAACGCTAAAGCTAGCTCCTCTCCTGTACCGGAGCTGGCCCGGGAGGCGGGAGCTAACCGGGCGAAGCTAACTTTAATGTTTAATGCCATAGCAACCTACTATGAATTCAAGTGCAAACACACAATAAATGCGAAAACAATAAGTGATAAGCCAACTCTTGGAGGGGTAAAAAGAGGATTTTCTTTGGTGCGAAAAGAAGCTAGCGAGGGAGCTAACTCAGCCAAGACTAACACCGGAGCCCGGGCCCGTTGATATGCTATTAAGCAAAGCACGGTCACAACACACACACACACACACACACACACACACACACACACACACACACAAACCTGCAAATATAATATAAACTATATAAAACACGCCTTTTTTATGTGCCCAACTTTTCACAGGGGGAAACTGGGCCTTTGTGCTAACTGGGGCGAGCTAGCACGAAAGTCTGCCAGAGGTAACGTTGATGTAATAAAGAATTAAAAAAAAAATTAAATAACATGTTAGCACTTGGTTCTTTGTTGGAAGCCCAAGAACAGTCCGAAGCAATCTTCAGTTCACAGTCAAAGTATTTATTGAGGTCACATATAAAGTAATACAGCGCTGGTCTCAGAAAGTCAGAGTTCCCTGAGGATCTCAGCCAGAATGAGCCCAGTTGTCATACAAAAGTTCACATTTATCATGTTGGGTTTGACCAACCCAGTACAATAATCAGATATACGTTACAGAATATAATTGGTCAAGGCGTGAATGCCAGATCTAAATGCAATAGACATCACAAAAAGAGAAGAGGAGACGAGACTGTCAACAACCAGTGTGCCACCTGCCTTTTTGTTATGAGAAGTGGCTCTCACCAGCCATGTTATCCTTACGGCTCTAGGCTATGAAGGACATCCATGTAGGCTAAAGATCAGAGCATGAGAACACATGAAATGACCAAAAAGGGCCTGATCATTACAAACATAACCACCAAATTTGACCACAGAAGTGTGAGGTATTTTTCAAGTTTTCCAGTTCAAAACACAGCCTGTCCTTCAACCCTACCCTCACCTGTAAAATCTGCGTGTTGCGGAGTTTTCTATAATGGCCGCCTTCACTCTCTCTCACTCTCTCTGAATTTCACTACCCAGAATGCAAAGCGCAACGGAAAAAATACTGTTATATGAATTACGGGAACATTCCTTCATGATATTACAGGAGATAGTACCACAATTCTACAGATTTTTTTTTTCAGTGTAGGTAAAAATCTTGAGTATTTCCTCCTCCAAATCCACAGCTGGAGTTGAAGATGGTGGCAAATAATTCTGCACATGAAGCAGGCTTTCTCTTACTTTCCATGGGGACCCCCAAGCTAGCTGTCACTCTGATGGGGAGCATAATATCCACACATCTGGAAATTTACTAGACCAGAGGTGTGTGCTATGGCACGGTGCTCTGGTGGAACACTGCAGCCATACTCGGAACTAAAAGTCCTGACAAGAGGGATCAAAGATGGGATGAAAGTAGAGGTAAGGTCTCTCTGTCCTGGTCCTGGAGCTGAGCAGCAGGTACTGGGCAGCAGAGCACGATGCACGGCCTGCACAATGTGGCTTATAGGCCTTTTAACTCCCCTGAAAATCTGCTACAGTAGCTGGAATAAACCAGACATGAGGAAATCCTGAAATGAAAGAATGTTTGCCATGACAGGTATTAACTAACTCATTCATTAGAGCGGCTCCACATCAGCGTTTACTTCATCCAGTAGCTCCACCATGGCCTGTCTGATAGTGTCTAAATTG
This sequence comes from Chaetodon auriga, assembly GCF_051107435.1. Classification (NCBI taxonomy): domain Eukaryota; kingdom Metazoa; phylum Chordata; class Actinopteri; order Chaetodontiformes; family Chaetodontidae; genus Chaetodon; species Chaetodon auriga. The sequence goes on from NC_135084.1 coordinate 187,914, forward strand.
TTTTTCTTCTGTCGTTACAAAAATGTAAACACCTGTGAGAAGCAGATTTTTTGCCCTACAGGGGGAGATGGTGTTATTTTTTTTTTACATATTATGCCAAGGTAAGTATTGTACTCCATAGCAACATGGCTGAGGCTCTCAGTTGGAAGTAAGTCCATCCCACATACAGTATTAAACTTGCTACATATCAAATTGGAGATGACAATTAGTCAGCTAGCCACTAGTCACCAGTCGATCACATGGTGGAGCTGAAGACCATGAATGCAACAGAAAGGCAAAAAGTATGAGGTTAGATAGATGACAGCTTAACTTTAGATATATTTGTGTTCGATAGGGGGATCTTTCATTCCAGCTCACTTTACCTTTTATCAATGGAGAGAAAAGCATTACTAGTTTCAAATGAAGCTGAGCATAAAAATGGAGAGCATGTATTGTATTATTAAAATTTATTTAGCCCTTTTTAGAAAAAGGGTCCAGTGTTCCCTGGTCAAATACAAAGTGGGAAACATAGAACTCGGGGAACATAGGGATGACCCTGCTTCATATACATGACTTTATTTTGTAGATGGAGTATTGCATTAAAGTCAAACAAACACAGTTTTCATTGAAGATGTGTTTCTAACTGAAATATTTCCCTACTTTTCAGACCCTTGTACTGGCTTTTAAGAAAGTCAATGAGTGACAATTTCAGTCACAGTACATTACTGCCACATCAATGCCAGCTAAGTTTTTCCATATCTCTCGACACTTGCTTGCATGGTGGCCTGAACATACTTCTAATTCCTAAGTGACCATATGGCAAAAATCACCACACAGCCTTTTGTAATTGTATTTTGAATTCAGAATTGGGGAGATTTGTTCTGTACTTTACCCTCATTTTTTTACACATGCTGACAGTTTCATCTTGATTTCTGCTGTAGAACTGCACATATGTTGCAAAATAGGTATTGTAGCTGACTTACATGTGTGCTGTGCGGCCCGCTTTTTCTCCTCCCTCTCTCTCCTCCCACCATCTCTGTCTCCAGCGAGATGGAGCCATCTTTTAATGTATGCCTCCACCTCCTGGTCCGTTGCAGTGGCCGTTAACTGATTGTTTCTGACCGTTCCTAAAAAATGAGAAAACTGTAAAGCTTTGGATAGATTACACACAATGGTGAGAAAGGGCCAGCTGCATGGCATGCCATATCCTGCCCATAGCTGGCCAGCAATGACTGTAGTTTGAAAACAGTCTAAAGATGCTGTCTAGCCACATTCTAGAACATGCGCTTCAACTGGTAGCAGCAAAGTCTGGTAGCTCTCAGTTTTTTGCTCAACCTTTGCTTTCTTTTTTGTGTTTTTGTCAAGTTTTTCCTCAACTACTGATGGATACTGCTGTTGGGAGAAGAGAGAAGAGCTTTTTTCATTGAAAAGGGAAATTCAAGTTGACTAATAGCTCATCTACCATTTGAGTCTGATGGCTGTGGGTATGAAAAATCTTCTGTATCTCTGTCCTGCAACGAAGAGAGAGGAGCCGTCCACCACCGCTGCTTCTCTGATCCATCAAGGTGTTATGAAGTGGATGATTCGTGTTGTTCAGGATGGACTCCACCATCCTCATTGTTTATCTCTCCACCACCTCCCCCAGAGAGTCCATCTTTACTCCGATGACAGAGCCAGCCTTCTTAACAAGCTTATCCAGCCTCTTTGCCTGTTTTAGTCCTAAACTTCCTCCCCAGCAGACTGCAGCAGAAAATAAAACACTTGCCACCACAGACTGATAGAACATCTGCAGCATCTTATTATAGAAGTTTAAAGATCTGAGCTTTCTTAGGAAAAAGAGGCAGCTCTGCCTCTTTTTGTATGGATCAAAGAGGCAGCGGTGGTGGACAGAGAGATACAGAAGATCTTTCATACCCACAGCCATCAAAACCAAATGGTAGATGAGCTATTAGACTACATGAATTTCCCTTCGGGGATAAATGAAGTTCTTATTATTCTCATTATTCTTATTCTTATGACCAGCCCTATACTAAAATTATAGGAGGAAAACTCTGCCCTTCAGCTGATGAACTGATTGCTGATCTTAGAGCAGGGGACAGATTAAGAGCTGGCAGGGAGAAGATGCTGGAGCACACAGTCAGTTTTAGAAATTTTTATTATGGTGCAGGTTGCTGACATTTTGACACCAAGTATGTCCTCTTTAGAGCAAACAGGGCATTTTGTGAATGACAGCTTAAAACCGGTGCCTTATAACTTGGTTTCCGATTGATTGATTGATTGATTGATCACAGTAATAAAATTTTCTAAAACTGACCGTGTGCTCTAGCGAGTCATACACTTCAACAAATTTGAACAGAATAGAATAGAATGTTGTCGGCTACCACACTAATGCATATCATCCAGATCCGCATCTTGATGAATTGATTATATGTTTCTGGCATGAAATACAGTCGTTTACTCACCCAGATAACTTCTGTCGGACGATACATACATTATTATTATACATTATCTGCTGCGAAACCAGTATTTTGTTATGACTGACTCGTGCTGTTCCCTTTAGAGTCCGCAGTTGCCCGTTATCATCATCTGGGGTCTGTAGATTGACCTGAACTGGATGATGACGTCATCTCTGAGTGCCGCGCACAGCACGGCTCGTTCACTCGGCTTGTTTACATGAAATTATCTACTGCTAATTAACTATGGTTCGTTTTTGTGTATTTCCACATTGTCCCAAAACAAAATGAGCAGCTGGATGAAGTTCAGCTTCCACAGGCTTATTGTTTAAAGGCTGCATTCTCGGTGCCCCGTTCACTCCCCTATATGGATATACACGGGTCAGAATGGGTCTAAATATCGTCTGATGGACTCCGAATGACACCAAAGTTATCTAGGTGAGTAAACGACTGTATTATTAGAAGCATGAAAGAAAAGAAAAAACAATTCATTAGACATATAAAGAAATATAACCCATAATTAACACTTACCAGTAATGACATCTTTGAGCTGCAGGCTGTGGAAAGCAGTTTTGCCATTGATGCCACGCCAGTTCAGCTGTTTCGCCAGGTAGTTTGTGAAGCAGTGTTTCATAACTCTCCACACTGTGTCTTTGATGTCAATCCCTCCGATGACACTCAAAGCAGCAATCTCGGGCAAAAAAGAACATACATGATCTATATGAGCAGTATTAGTTGTACTAGTTTCAGGAGAAATGTTTTTGGACAAAATAAATCAATAAATTTCAGTAAAGCCATTTCAGTGTGCTGTGGTTTATCTTTATTTTTCACCTGAGATGTCCCTGTAATCAGATGACACCTGATCTTCATTTTGGCTGTGCATGGTGAATTTTACTAACCATGTATCCAAACAGTCTTTACTTTAGAATAGTCCTCACTCCAATAACAAAAAAAACCCAAAAAACTTGCATAAACACAGACATATGCAAAACAGTCCTACAGAGAAATGCATGGTTACCATTTTCTTTTTGAAGTCTGCCTCTTCCCTGACACGCTTCTCCACAGCCAGTAAAGAGGTGATATCTTTTAGTGGGAACAGATCTCTCTCAAGGGCCTCCTGCTCACCAACAGGCTTTCCTTGTAGAGCCCTGCACTGGAGCCCGAGGCCCGAGGGGCCCGAGGGGCCCGACAGCCCGACAGCCCGAGGGCCGGGCTTCGGGCCAGTGACCGTAGCATTACCTCAGACACGGGTCGGGTTCGGGCTCTCTTTTTTTAACCTGACAATTAGAGAGATGTGTTGTGTTTGTGTTTAACGAATTTAAATGGCAATGCTTGAACGCAGCACCCGCTCTGCCCCCTCCCTCCCGCCTACGTCACTCACATCCCAGTCATGCGTCCCGGCAGACTATGGTCCCAACTCCCGCCACAAACATGGACAACATGAAGAAAAAGATTGAGAATGGTGAACTAAAGACAGTGAACAACACCAGGGGAAAAGCTACATATTGGACAAAGTTTAAACTCATTACAACCCTTCAAGATGAGCCAACCGGGTTTGTTCAGTGTAGCGTTTGCAATGTCGTTCTGGCATATGACAGCAAAAAAACTGGTTCATCACATCTCCAGAGACATTTTGATCGTTCCTGTGGTGGCAGATCCAGCGGCGGTCACAAACAACTGAGTGTGAGGGATTACATCCCAAAACCACCACCAGAAACTGTGAAGTCAGAGGTCACAACAAAATGTGTAAACCTCTGTTGCATGGACATTCGGCCATTTGAAACAATTGCAGGGACCGGTTTCAGACAGTTAGCACAAGAATTAATAAATGTCGGTGCAACATACGGCCGCGTTTCAGCCAGTGAACTACTCCCCGACCCCACCACAATCTCCCGAAGATGCAAAATCATGGCGAGTGAAAAGAGAGCGGGGGCAGTTGAGGAGATAAAGGAGGTGATGTTTTTGATAAATATTGGCATGACTACAGACATGTGGACAGATGATTTCCGGAAGATGAGCTACATGGCCATCACATGTCACTATATTACACCAAAATATGAGATGAAGAGCAAACTACTCACCACAACCTGCTTCCCAAACCATGCAAAAACAGAAGATAACATCCGAAAAGAGCTTCAGCAGCAATTAGTCACAGTCCTCGGGTTTGATGCATCAGTAATGAACAATGTTGTCTGGGTAACCGACCAGGGAGCAAACGTGGTGGCCGCTCTCCGTCCATACCGGCACCTGGCCTGTCAAGATCACCTGTATAACACAGTCCTCCGACATGCCTTAAACACAGAGGAGCTGGCTGAAGCTGTCCCAGAAGTAGCAGAGACCCTGTTGGCGGCCAAGGCTTTAGTCCGCTACATAAAGCAGTCAGGCCAGGTCAGTCAGCTGCCAAAAACAGTTAAACAAATGGCAGAGACCAGGTACAGCACAGTCTTCCTCACACTTGAGTCAATTCAGTCAGTCCAGGCAGAGCTGCAGGAACTTCTTCAGAGCCGTGGTGAGAGTGCAAGATTACGCGATGTCTCCCCAGATGTTCTAGCCTTCCTGGTGGACTTTCTGCGCCCATTTAGCGACGCGCAAAAGGAGCTAGAAGGGGACAAATACCCAACACTGCACCTTGTCGCTCTTTGGGCCAACAAGCTGAAAAGCCACTGCCAACCCAACGTGGCTGATACTCCTTCCCAGGCTATCATCCGCCAACGACACCTTGAGTGGATAATGAAAAAAATCAAAATCCAGCCACTTCACAAAATAGCCATTTTCTTATGGCCAAAGTTCAACCAATTAAGAACGTTTACTCCCGATGAGAGGGCCGACATCCAGCAACAGGTGAGAATCCAGATGACCCGCTTCAGAGAGGGGGAGGAGGATGCGCGTCGGCAGGAGGAGCCTGCACAATCAGGTTTTTTTTTTTTTTTTTTTAATTAGGTACATTTGGCCTATAAGGCATAATTGTCTATTTAGGCTACTTTACAACTGCCAAACCTCTTTCCCTGTAGCCTATAAATGTAGCTATAGGTTATAGCCTTGCCCTTATAAATAATTGTATTATGATTTACGCAGTGACACCGGCTGCTGCTGGTCCCGCACCAAAGAGGAGAGCTCTGGCAGAGTTTGAAGAAGCATGGAAAAATGTCAGAGAGGAGAATGAGAACACCTCCGCCTTAACCCCACCATGGAAGCTGATGGAAGAGATGTACTGAGCTGGTGGAAGCAACACGAGACCACGCTACCGTTACTGGCACGTCTGGCCCGCATGGTGTTAAGTGTCCCGGCCAGCAGTAGCAGCAGCGAGCGCGCTTTCAGTGCAGCTGGAAGAGTGGTTGAAGAAAGGAGGACTGGACTTGCCCTGAAACTGTGGATGCTATTCTTTTTCTGCATGATCATCATGCAGATGCCAAGTAAACAGAGTAGACTGTTCTTCTTGTGGTGTTCAAAGAACAGAGGACTTTGGCTAAGGCTACAATAACTGTTCTTATAATTGTGTCGCCGTTCAGGTGAAGACTTGTTTTGATTAATAGTTCTACTACTCTCAGGTAAGACAAGCTGTTGTTGTCTTTGTTAAGATGAGGAAGAAAATATTTTTTGATAGGCTTTTGCTACGTTTATCCTAATAATAAACACAGTGATAAGGTTTAAGTGTTTTGTTTGTTTTTGTATACGTTTGGAGTGTTTATTTGTTAATAGGGCTATTGGTATTAATAATTGTTGAGGCAGAGGAATGCAATTGATGTTAATCAACTTTAGAATGAGCAGAATATAAATCATGCAGCAGCCTGAACTTTGCCGCATCTGTGAACTAAAAGTTCATCTCCGATCTGTCTCAGTCTCAAAGTGATGTTTTACAATTCTTCAAATTATAAACTAACGAAATTCGTTAAGGTATGTAGTTTGGTGCTTTCAAAGTCAAGGTTTGAGCCCCGAAAAATCCAATAATCAGCTCGCATTCAGACGCTGTGGGTGCGTCAGGAGACGGTGCGGTGCAGTGCGGTGCGGTGTCAGACAGTCGGATCAATAAAGTTACTCAGCTAAAAAGCAAAGCTATAAAACGCATCCACTATCTTGGTGTGAGTTTTCTGATGGATTCTTCTTGAGATTTTTCTCTCTTCATTCATATTAGCCTTCCCTATCTTCAGTCTCATCCACCACCTATGACTGCACCTATGCACCATTTGTCATTAAATAGGAGAACAGTCATTAAGTTAAATAAATTCATATTTAACTTTATCCTTTAATCAAAAATTATAATGAATATAGCTTAATACCAACCCCACAATTAAACTATTTTAATGTCTGCAACATTAACAGCCTACAGGTTGTTATGGGAGGTTTAAAAAAAAGAAAAAAAAGTCGGGCTTGATCGGGTTCGGGCCTGAGAATTCTGAAAACCTGTCAGGCCGGGCCGGGCTCGGGCTCCACCACCTCAGGCCAGGGCCGGACACGGGCCCAGATAATAGGCCCGTGCAGGGCACTATTCCCCTGAATCTTCTGTACAGTCATTTGAAGAATCTTCAGCTGATCTAGGATGATTTCCTGATTTGTAAGGAGCCTACACAGAAGAGCTAATAATGACATGCAGTAAAATAATTAAAACCAAAAGGCATTGTAAGATGATTCATACAGAGAAAGAGAAAAAGATAGTGAGAAAGAGACGGTTTGTGCATTTGTGTGCAAAGATAATCACTTACGAAAAAGGTTTGAAGCACCTGTAGCTGACGATCTTTGACCTTCACCAGAAGTTGAATTGCCCGGACTGGTCACTGGCTGTCTTGTTTCAGGGCTCATCACTTTCTGAGATTCTGAATTCTCAGACAATTCAGGGCTCACCATTGGATGCTTGGACACAGGAATCATGGGTGGTTGGGGTTCTTGCCTTGACACTTGTGTAGCAGAACCAATCTGTAACTGACCCTCTTCTAAAGCCTGGTTTAGGCTTCTGCGTCGCGTCAACGCCGTACCTACGCCGTACCTACGCCGTCGACGCAGACCCCTACGCGGACCCTACGCCGTAGCCTGACGCGCACCTCCAAAAAATCCTGACTACGCGTCGCGTCGACGTGTAGTGACGTGAACGTCGAGGACTGTGATTGGTCCGTTCAGAACGTAATTTTCGGTTCAGTTGCAGCCCTATGGTCGCAGCACAACAACACCGCCATTTTCAAAGTTTCTGTGGTGAGAGCTACAAGAAAAACTGGACCAAGCCGAAGAAAGAATTATCGAGGAGGTACGCAAGTACGACCACCTCTACAACTCCTCTTCGCGGCAACAAGAGCCCCCGAAACCATACAAAGACGCAGCCGCACCCCCCTAGCGGCTTGGCGGTGAATTGCGGAGCAACGCGTTCCCTCGACGCAGAACTACGAATGCTCAGTGACGGCGTAGGGTGTACGCCGTAGGTACGGCGTCGCCGCGACGCCGAAGCCTAAACCAAGCTTAACCTCTTTACATTCCTCAGGAGAAGTGGAGTGATAAAACAATCTGACTTTTAAGAGTTATAGACCATTTGGAGGGTTCATGGAAATGTGTGAACCCAGGGAGAGACAGGATGTCTGGTTTAGAGACATCTTCTCACATTCTTCCAGGGCAACAAGAGTCACTGATAACACTTTTGCTTCTAATTTACATCTGTTCAAGACCTTCTCATGAAGGTGCTAACTCTTTCTTGATAGCCCATGGGAGTTAAGGACAATAAAACTGCCTGGGTGGACAAATGCCACGTCTCCAAGGAATCTACAAACCAGATAATGCTGATGGGTTGTAAATTAAACATTCCTGAAGCAAGCTGTGCTGTATGTCTGTGTGCCTTATTGTTAACCTACCAAAATAACCAATTCTCTGTGTTGGATTTAACTACCGATGTTATTACATTGCTAAGCTCAGGATCTGTATCATAACAATGCTTCTCTGGTGTTTCTAGCTTACAGGATGACAAAACTGTGAATTTAACTATTTCAAAGGTTTCCTCTGAGTTTCTACCATGGAACCCTACTGCCATCTAGGGGTCCATGGCGGTTAAGTTGAGTTTACTTAGTATAAGACCGTTATTAATAAAGTAACTGTAATAGTGATAATCGCTTTGGCAACTATAGTATGCCCTTCTTTATTTCGTTGTTACGTTAAGTAGTGTAATGGGAATTCTTGTTATTCATCTTCTCTGTACTTAATCATAAGTATTCACTGTCTTTAAGCCAAATGAACAACCATATCATATGATTAGGTGCGTGCGTATGTCATAATCTGCTGACCATGTAACCACGTACAGTATGTTATTATGCACTGATTAAGTGAACCTTGTGTCCTGATTGTACAACACATTATGACGTGCCTATTGTGCTGACATTGTTCTGATGATAGAACAAAGTCATACAAAGATAATATATTGTATATAATCTTTCAACTTCTCTTGCTCCGGGCTCTTTCTTGTCATCTCACACTTGAGACAACAAGAAGGGAGTCCGTCTGCAGGCGTCAGAATAAACTCACAGAAAGACAACGAACGACTCTGTGCTTTTTAGTACAAAATTGCCAGAACAAACTTGGCGTTGTCGGCAGGATCACCCGTGAGGCGACGTTCGGGACTCAGCGCTGCAGGTTTTAAGTCTGTACAGCTGGAGTCTGGGACTCCAATACCCTGAACCTCCCTATCAAAGACGGTAGAGAAGCGGGGGACCTGGCACGTGAGGACCGACGCCCACTCACTGGCGTGATCCAGAGAACCTTTTCTGGCACACAACCTTGTCTTTCTGGTGAGTAAATCTGGAAAAGGTAAACGATCCTCACCACCTGGGGTGTGTTGTAATAGACGTATTAACAGGGCAGGTTTTGGAAACCGCTGTAGGATCAAGGAAGCTTCGGGTCAGGGACCCAGGGGGGCAGGTTTTGGAAACCGTTGTAGAGTCTGGGACTCATAGGTACAGCCCCTGTGCACATTAAAAAAGCTTTGAATGTTACCATCAACGATCGTTTAGGGTTTAGGTCTGCTGTTCTAAGAACGCAGGGGGTTAGAATAATGTGGGGAAAACTCCCCCCATAAAGTGGGGAGTTTAATAAAAACATCGAAATTAAGGTTAAAAAAAAAAAAAAAAAAAAAAAAAAACCTCTAGAGAAAACCAATAGTAAATATCTACACTGATTAGTTGAAGTGGTAAGAAATAAAAATAAAAATCCAAGGTCCTTACAAATCCACCTAAAGAGAAGAAGAAACTAAAAATATAAAACAAATTTTTCTCTCTCTCTTCTTCTTCTCCTTTTCCTTTTCAACAATGGGTTCCAACAGCAGTAAAGAAAAAGCATCTGAAAATGAACCTCTGATGTGTTCTCCCAATATTCAATTTATGATCACAAAATATGGTGAACGGAGTACTGACCAAATTAAAACCTGGGTTCAGGAGTGTGGGTTCCCATGCACTGGCAGTTTTAGCCTAAACCAATTAGAACACTTGAGAGTCCAACTAACAGCAAAGGGAAAAATCAGTCAGACAAAGCAAAAGAAAAAAGGAAAACTGTTTAAAGCAAACTGGGAAGCTTTTGATTGTTGGCTCACTGAAGCCAACATCAGGGACAGAAAACAAAAGGCAGGGACAGCTCCACTAACCTCTGCATCTCAGTGCCTCAAACTAGATCCTGATCTGGACTCGGCTCCGCCCAGACAACGGCCAGCACCAGCTGTGGACCGAGGAGGAGCAGCCAGCGCCCCGGAAACAACTACAGCCACAGCCCAAGCCACACCATTACGGCCTGAGAAACCAATACCTCACCCAAGAGGGGAAAAAGAGAGACCTCCACCTTATGCTACCAAGTATTGCGCACCGCATACCCCTCCCCCACGGGATGCGCACAAAACACGACAAGGCACCATTTTCAAGCGAACAGACTCCATTTCTCAGTCAGACTCTGTGTTAATTGCACCGATGGTTGAAGTAGCTGGAGGAGACGGAAACTCTCAGCTAATCTTCAGACCATGGACGTACAACGACATGAAAGAAGCTGCCAAACACCTCCCTTCTGTCCAAAATGGGGGAGAAGAGTTTGCAACACAACTGGACATCTTCTGTCAACAATTCAGACCTTCGACCAATGAACTGAAGTGACTGCTCATGGTCCAAATGGGGAACAAATGGACAAAAGTAGCTGGAAACTTCCCTATAGAAGAGCAAAGCCAGAGAGAGGGGTCACGGATGCGGGCGAGGCCGAGGCCGAAGACATCACAACAGAGGGAGGGGGGCAGGCCATGGGGCATCTGATGCTTGTTTTGCGTGTGGAATGATGGGACACTGGACTGGAGGGTGTCCGGAAAACAGGGGAGCTGAGACCGAGGCAGAGGCTGATTGACTGGGGGCGGAGCAGAGGACAGTGATGGACTCATCTGGTTGTGACGCAAGGGCTGAGACGGCAGACCACTTCACACAGCAGATAAGTAAAAATGCATCCACTGACATGCAAAACACGGCAGAAATAACCCCACTCTCGTGTCAGGATAAGGCTGAGGGAAAGCTTAAACATTCATTTTTGCTGTCAAAACGCTGTCCTGTGAATCTGTTAGGGAGAGATTTAATGTGTCGACTAGGCATAGTTTTGGTTTCCACTCCCCAAGGTATTGTTGTGACGAAAATTCCCCAAACAAATTCCTTTGTTGAATACGGTGGGGAAGACCTAGTGTATGCTTATCAGTAGAAGATTCCAGACACTACACTCAACTCTGTCAACAACACACTGATACAGGAGGCCAAGACACTAAATATAGACACACACACTGACATCATGATATCATGAAACCTGCACTGCACTTCTCACATCTCTCGAGGAGCAGACAATGAGTTTGAGGAAACTTGGTATCAGGCAGATCACAACAGGGACACACTTGGGCTAGATTGGTTATACTGGACTAATAACCAATGTGCTGTGTCAGTAACTGTGTCTGATCCATCTCTTCAAGCTCTGTTCAGGGTATCACACTCCTACCCCCATGTTTCACTGGTCAAACCAAAAAATAAAAGGTGGAAGGACTTGGGACCTTGGATAAAAGCATGCAATGAGGCCTCCGGGTGGGGAAAAACATCAGATCCTGATGTGGATTTCCACCCGCATCTGAAGGTGCACCGAAAAAGGTTTTCTACTGAAGTGACTGCGGTACGGACTGTTGAGCTCATTCCAGAAACAGATTTCCAAACAGCAACAAAGGTAAAAGATTTTTTTGATTCATCCTTCGGCAATCACACTTTCATAAAAGACGTCTCAGAAATTCCTGAGTTAAAACAGGTACCATCATGTTTGTGGGCGAAACACAAATATGATGTAGGACTGATTAAAGGCGCCGAACCGGTTGTGATCACACCAAAATCCTCGTATAGACCATGCAAAAATCAGTATCCTTTGAAGAAAGATGCAGTCGAGGGCATCAAACCAGTGTTTGAATCCCTCCTTGAAGCAGGAGTAATCATTCCATGTGAAAAATCTCCTGTGCGAACACCAATCTTTCCTGTGAAGAAAATCAGAGATGCTGGGCAACCTGATGAGTGGAGATTTGTACAGGATCTGCAAGCAGTAAATGCTGCAGTCCATGCGCGCGCACCAAATGTACCAAATCCACACACAATCCTCTCTCAAGTCCCATCCGACAGTAAGTGGTTCTCTGTTGTTGACCTTGCAAATGCATTTTTCAGTATTCCAGTGGATAAAGACAGCCAATTTTGGTTTGCATTTCAATTTGAATCCAAAATGTATACTTTCTCGCGGCTCTGTCAAGGTTACACTGAATCTCCAACCATTTTTAATGCAGCCTTAAAAGACAACCTAGATTCACTCAGTTTACCAGCTGGTAGTGCCCTTTTGCAATATGTGGATGACCTCATGATTTGCTCTCCCACAGAAGAAGCCTGCAAACAAGACACACTTGCTCTTCTGAACCATCTGGCTGATAACGGCCACAAGGCCAGCTTGTCAAAACTTCAGTTTGTTTCAAAACAAGTCACTTTTCTGGGTCATGTGATCACAGCAGAGGGCAAAACCCTCTCACCCAAACGAATTGAAGCAATCCAAAACATCCCACAGCCTGAAACAAAGAAACAAGTTATGAGTTTTTTAGGAATGACGTCATATTGCAGACAGTGGATCCCAAACTATGCAGAAATTGAGGCACCATTAAGCGCTCTTGCTCATGGGAAAGGCCTCACAGCAAAAGACAAAGTCACATGGACACCTGAGGCAGTAAAAGCCTTTGTGGACCTGAAATTGGCATTGCAATCTCCTCCAACATTAGGCCTTCCAGATTGCACCAAACCATTCACACAGACTGTTGACGAACGGGGTGGGTACATGACTTCGATACTGACACAAGACCATGGCGGACAACAGAGACCTGTAGCCTACTTCTCATCAAGACTCGACTCAGTTGCTTCAGGACTTCCTACATGCCTTAGAGCTGTGGCAGCTGCTGAAAAAGCTGTGATAGCATCACGTGACATTGTAGGCTATGCTGATCTCACTCTACTGGTACCACATGCTGTTTCAATGATTTTGCTTGAACAGAAAACTTCTCACCTGTCAACAGCAAGGTGGCTCAGATATAACACGATTCTGCTTGACATGCCTAACATCACTGTTAAAAGATGCAATGTTCTTAACCCTGCAACTTTTCTCCCTACACCAGATGATGGACAACCGCACGACTGCGTGGCAGTCATAAATGAAACCTGTTCTCCCAGGCCTGATCTGCAGGACACACCTTTACAGAATGCTGACCTAGAACTGTTTGTGGACGGTTCAGCCTCGAGAAACTCAACAACCGGTAAAAACCAAGCAGGCTTTGCTATTACAACACTACATGACACAATTGTTGCACAGCCACTCCCCTCAAATTATTCTGCACAAGCCGCAGAATTGGTTGCACTGACAGAAGCATGCAAACTTGCTTCTGATAAAACAGTTAACATATATACTGACAGCAGATATGCATGGGGAGTGGTACATGATTTTGGCCGTCTTTGGGCCAACAGGGATTTTTTAACTTCCACGGGCAAACCCATTGCCCATCACACCATGGTTGCTGCACTTCTCGATGCTGTCCTCCTTCCAAAACAGGTCGCTATCTGCAAATGCCAAGCACACACAAACAATGATGATTTTGTTTCACAGGGGAACGCCAGAGCGGATGCTGCAGCTAAGGCAGCAGCACAGCTAGATAACACTAAAAACAACATGCAATGTCTTGCCATTGTTGACTCACCATTGACACCCACAGCTGATTTGCAGGACCTGCAGGCCAGAGCCGGCCATGAAGAGAGGCTGGCTTGGAAAAAAGCAGGCTGCTCTTTTTCTAACAAAGTGTGGTACGGACCAAATGATAAACCATGTTTGCCTAAATATTTGTTTCCTCATTATGCTAAGTTGACACATGGAAGAGATCATGTGTCAAAAGGGGGTATGATGAGTGAAATACAGAGATATTGGTTCACAAAGGGTTTCTCTAACTTCTCCCAAAAATTTTGTCAAAATTGTGTGATCTGTGCTACTAACAATGCAGGCAGAGGCATCCAGATACAACAGAGTGCTCATCCACCACCACAAAAACCTTTTGATCACTTACAAATGGACTTCATTGAGCTAACACCTAGCGAGGGAAAGAAATGTTTGGTTTTTGTTGACATGTTTTCCAAGTGGGTGGAGGCTTTTCCCACTTCTAAACAGGATTCAGCAGCAGTAGCAAAAGCTTTAATCAGAGAAATAATTCCCAGATGGGGAATTCCAGGTAAGATCTCATCTGACAATGGTACACCTTTCGTGAGCACAGCCCTGAAGAGCGTGGGTGAGTATTTTGGTATTGACATGAGGCAACATTGTGCCTATCACCCAGCAAGCGGGGGGGCTGTTGAAAGAGAGAATGGTACATTGAAAGGCAAGTTGGCTAAATGCTGTGATGAAACTGGTTTAACTTGGACAAAAGCACTACCGATTGTTTTGATGCACATGAGAGCTAGGGTCAGAAGCAGAAACGGCCTCAGCCCATTTGAAATCCTCTTTGCACGGCCAATGAATACAGGGATTGGACCGGTTAAGAGGCAACTCCCTCATGCCAGCCAGTGCGAAGATGAAATGTTACGTTATTGTGCAAACCTGTCCTCTGTGCTTTTTGAAATCCACAAACAGGCTAAGGACGCCCTACCGAAAGCCACGGAGAGAAAACTACACGACCTAGAACCAGGAGATTGGGTCGTAGTGAAGGATCTGAGGAGAAAGAACTGGAAAGCACGCAGGTGGAACGGACCTTTCCAAGTCCTCCTCACCACGGAAACAGCTGTGAAAGTCGCGGAACGGGCCACCTGGATACACGCCAGCCACTGCAAACGCGTTCCTGAGCCGACGGACGAGACAACATCAAGCGTGCGGAGCATCAGTAGGTGAACCAACGCTTTCCCCCGCCTTGTGTCTGCGAGGGAGAGAGGGGTGTGGATAACAATAGGACCACACGTTTCTCAAACTCACGAAGAGGCAGGCACACTGAATACGGGGGTAAGCTGAGGTGCCACGGCTGATGCGATGACGCCAACGAATATACAGTGGCGCTGGAGGGGTGACGGATGTAGAGGAATTCGCAGCGTATTCCTGCTCACTGCCACCATCGTCCTGCTACTGCTCCTGCAACAAGGCACATCTCAGCCTAATCAACAACAGGGGTGCGAAAACTCAAACAGCAGCTGCAGAGCATCCAACTGCAGAAGGAGGAGAGAATTGCTGCCAGAGTTTACTCGCTCCCCACTGAAGCCTGAGGAAAATTCCTGGTACACTGTAGTACTATCAACAGCCAGAAGGATTACAAACGACAGCTGCTATGTCTGCACACAACTTCCTCACGGAGTGGGGGATGCAATACCTGTGACAGACATGACTAAGAGCATTAACATGTGTAACATCAGCATCACCAATTATGGAGGTTCAACGGCTAGATTCTGAGACCAAAGACCAAAGACTCGGAGAAATGGAGTCTGTGGTCTTGGCTGACTGACGGAGGATGGAAAGTGACATTGCTGAAAATACTGACACCCTTTCTCCTTTTCCTGACAGTATTTATGGTTGTAATCTGCTGTGGTATACCTTGCATCAAAGCTTTGATCACTTCACAGGTCAAATCCTCTGTAGGACAGTTCATGATTCAGTCTGAAGATGATCCCTCTCTGGACTGGGTTCCACCCTATGCTAATCTTGATGATTTTTAACACTGTTGTTTAAATCTAGCAATATTGCTTATGTTGATTACTCTCTTAATTGTTAATCTAGCAATATTGCTTTCTTTGATTGAGTTCAGTTTTCATAAATCGTCGTAATTTCTAACTGTTAATCTAGACTTTATTTACTTTATTTCCTTTCAAATTTTCACTTTTTTACTTTATAATTATTATTATTATTATTTTATTATTATTATTTTTTTAATTTTCATAAAATGTGAGTTTCAATGATTAATTCTAGTTTGTTGGGTTAATTTGTAATGTTAATTTGTGAGCGTAATACGCTCAAATGGGGGAATGTAATGGGAATTCTTGTTATTCATCTTCTCTGTACTTAATCATAAGTATTCACTGTCTTTAAGCCAAATGAACAACCATATCATATGATTAGGTGCGTGCGTATGTCATAATCTGCTGACCATGTAACCACGTACAGTATGTTATTATGCACTGATTAAGTGAACCTTGTGTCCTGATTGTACAACACATTATGACGTGCCTATTGTGCTGACATTGTTCTGATGATAGAACAAAGTCATCCTGTCTACAAAGATAATATATTGTATATAATCTTTCAACTTCTCTTGCTCCGGGCTCTTTCTTGTCATCTCACACTTGAGACAACAAGAAGGGAGTCCGTCTGCAGGCGTCAGAATAAACTCACAGAAAGACAACGAACGACTCTGTGCTTTTTAGTACAAAATTGCCAGAACAGTAGTTATGCTTTGGACCCTCATTTGTGTTAGAATGAGTATTAGAAACTTATCGTGAATATTGTTTAATGTCGTCATTTATGCACAAGAAATGTATAATGCATGTAGCGAACACACATGTTGTTGTTGTTGAAGTGTCATTGAAACAGATCATGTCAAAATATATCGGATTGACCATAGTGAGAAGCAGATGAGCCCCTCGTATGAATCTTTAATTAATCCCCGCTCTGTAGGATGAAATTCTGCCGCTCGCCTGTGAACCATCCTACATGCGTGACGTCCTATCGATTAGACACACCCTGGAGCGGTGATAAAAGTTAGTAGCGCATCAGATAGTTAGTTCGCTCCTAAGTTTTCCCTGAAAGTTTCTCCTGTCTCTTCCGCGGAATATCTTTAAGTTCTTTGTCTTTAGTTCTTCAGCATTTTTGTTCCGTCGTTTCCTCAGTCTTTGGTTGCTGCTCATAACCATACAGAGTAGTTCATCTAATTCTGCAGAAAACGCATTTTTCTAATCTTCTTCGTGAAGCGTTAATTTTTACTCGTCAAGCCAAGCCGCATAATCCCTATTTTTGTTGTTAAAGTCTAGTCATACGATAATAATTTTGAAGACATTTTCGACGGGCCATCGAAGAGTTTCTCAATCTTATTATTAATAATCAAAAGCCTTGCCAAACAGCCAACAACGAACTGACCGCACCGAAGACCTGTAGCCTGCTGCTGACCCGCTGATCCGGGTTAAAGAACCATCAGAAGCCGTTCCTCGTCTGTAACCGACACCGAAGACCCTCAGCTCCCGAGACATCCCTGTCCAGCACCAGCTCTCATCAGCGGTTCGCTTGATTCGTCCGGCAGACTGCTGTACGGGCCAGAGTGACAGACCACGGCGCGGAGCCTCTTCATGTTAGTTCGGAGCAGACCTCTACAGGAACATCGCTGATAAAGTAGGCATACTTAAGCGGTTTTGAATAAGAGTTGCTCCGTGAGGTTGAGATATTGCTAATTTGTCTAAATTCTCTAAATCGTTCATTCAACAAATTAACTTCATATTCGCGTCCCCATTTCCCCTTTAAAAACCTACTTCTCACTATCGCCAAACTCATTTTACCATTCTCTTGCCATAAATTCCTCTATGCAGTGTTTGTGTTACTCTACCTCATCCATATAATCTATCGTATTATTCATGATTCATATTCATCTCATTATTGTGTTTAATAAATAATCTTTTGCATACAAGTCATTGTCCGACGGTGTCCTTTTGAGCTGGATATAAGCAATCCCTGTACTGAGAGTTTACGCCTTAGATTATCAGACTGATTTACTGTTGATTCATTCGTTCACTACATCAGCATTAACAGATATAATATATAAAATCCTTCTTAGCTGAAGAAGGTTGGTGCCCTGAGTCTTATTAACGAATGTAACATTAATTTAGAGGTAATTCCCCTACACTTGTGTGTGCGGTTTTGGGCTAAGGGTCCTTCTCTGAATTGTTGACTTGATCTTTAAGCCTGGCCCTTTTATCTTCGGGGCTGGAGGCAATGATCCTGTTCGTTTGACAGTAGCGCTGTCATCGCTGTCACTGTCAAATCGAATGTTTGGTCTTGTGTGTGCATGTAGGGGAATGGGAGCGGAAAAGGAAGAAATTTAAAAAGATTGTGGGAGACTACTAAGTACAGTATAAAGCATTTGTCACCGGTAAGCTGTTGCACTGAACTTAGTGCTTAAGATATACCACATCAGACTACTTAGCCCTATTACTTTTGTTAGCAGGGAAATTTATGTCCCATAACCACTGACTTGGCAGAGTAAAAAACTATATAAGGAAAGAGATAACTAACTACTTACCCCATGTACAGGGTAAGGTATGCCATCAGACCACTTTTTACCACAGGACGTTGAGCATAGGAGCAGAATAAGCTGAGCCACCCCCCTGCTTCCCCTCCATCCATCTACCACTCCCCCTCTTTTCTCAATACTCAACCTGTCCTGGGTTAGGTTTGGGTAAAAGTTGGTTAGGGGTTAGGGCTGTCCAGGTGAACACAAACTGCTGGGGCCTGCTACTGAGCCACTTTTAACATTATGTCGCATTTTGGGAAGAATCACTCATCTTTCTCTTTGAAAGTAAAGCCTGGTTTACCATAAACAACTTTTCCTGTTTTCAGGAACATACTTACTGTAATCCTAAACATCCAGATTCTTGATGTAATAATTAGGACATATATAGTCAAAATACACTCATCAAGTGAATGGGGCAGGTGGCTCAACTAACCCCACAGCTACTTCACTGATTTCATTACTCCCCACATGGTGCACTTTCATTCTAAGTTTACTACCTCATGTAGCTCACAGATACCACAACGCATCTATAAAACAAATTAAATTATAATTATCTCTTTTGGTCTAAACACAATTCTCATGACACTTATGACTGACTGAATTCACTTTCGAGAGTGAAAAATGTTTTTTAGACATAAATGTCTAACCACTTAGGTGTTTCTTACCTTCACAGACTCCATGAAATGATTCCTTCTTCCTAAATATTTGGTTACATGCTCATTTTTTTTCTTATGGTTTCCTAGCAACAAGGGGTGGCTTAACTTGCCCCAATGCTCAGCTTACCCCAGTCTTCCCTATTGAGGGATTTTTCTTCAACTTAATATGAATGAATGAATAAAGAGATTCAGTTCTCTGAGCTAAATGTTAGTACTAACTCCAGCCTGGCGTACTGTGTAGTAGGTGTTTACAGCTCCAGTGTTTGAACCAGGAGAGTCATCAGTATCATGCAAGTAATGATATTAGTATCATATATCTGCAATAACGTACGAAATTATATTAATTGCATCAGCTAAAGATTTACTTTCTAAATCCAGAACTGAAGAAGAATTCACCTCGTCAAATCTTTGCTATATGAGGTGGTGGTTATTGACACTGGACAATGTAGTAATAATTCTGAATGTCACAAATAGTACTGTAGTGGCTTTAAATACTTACAGTTTTTTTCGCTTTCTCCTCCCTGGCATGTCATCATCTTCTTCCGCTGTCTGTAGGTCAGTGTGGGTTTTGGCCTGGGGAAGTTTCAGACGAGCAGTTTTGTAGTTAGCTGTTAAAGAGAAGATTCCAAAATCATAATTAATAGACTGTGTATGTTTGAAAATGACTGAATTCTGATAAACATGTGATGTGCATACCCGCTGTATATAAAATCCGAACTCTGTATTCTTCCCACGAGTATTTTGGCTGCTCTTCATTTTTTACGGCCTTTGCCAACTCATCAGATCTGTAGTGAGTGGGCCACTGACAGACGTCATCAGCAACCCAAGCTGCTGGCACCACCTCAACCTCTTGGGTTTCATAAAACTCAACAATGTAAAACATTGCCTACAGTAGGAAGGCGGTACAACGGCACAAAGTAGTCAGTTTTACAAACATAAACAGTAACATTTAACTGCAGATAATTCATGAAAATCTCCAAATGAATAATTACTATAAACATGGGATACATACTTACACACAGATAGGCGAAGGCAGGCTGCACTGTCACCACTGTCTAAACTTGCCACTGAGCTGCACATAAAGTATAATAATATAATAATAATTCTTTTTTTTTTTACTCCAGATGAAAGATAGGCCATGTGTGGCTAGTGTTAAACATGCTTAGAATGAATCTGCATGCAGAAGAGGCACAACAACAAATCCTGCCTCCAAAGGTAATCGAACACACTTTTGTAATTTAGTATCCAACCTCAAGCACATTAGGTGTGATGACAGATCTGACACAAAACAAATTCCCAAATTTGTAGAGTCAATGGGATAGTCAAAAAAGCTTGAAATCTGTCTGTATTCTTTGCAGACAATGTATTCCTGACCCTCAAAAACAATTATATTCTGGACCAGAAGAATCTTGCCATTCATTTTAATGCACCTGTCTCTCTCTGATGAATTAATGACAAATTCCTCTATTTCCAGTACTTTAAACTGGAAGACAGTTCCCACAAAGCCCTGTGGGACAGGTCCATCTGAAAGCAACATTTTGAGGTTTTTGCCAGTTTTCAGAGTTTCTTCTTGTAAATTTGTTGAGTCAAGTTCTGAAATCCTGCGTATCACTTGTTGCAGTGGTGAACTAGGCTTTCTAACCATGCCTTTAATCTTTTTTAAATAGTTCTCAAAAATAAATCCAGATATTAGGTCCAAGTTCCCATGTATCAATACATCTTCACTGAGGTGAATCAAGCCATGTATGTTGTATACTATAAATTCCTGACCATAGAGTTGCCCAAAATGTTTGACAAATGCTATGAGAAGTGTTTTTGGAAAGTCATTTAGCATCAAACAATAGGTTGGACTCACCAGAATGTAAATGCTTACAGATAACAGCATACACCTCACTAGCCAGAACATCTTTCAAGACAACTGGGCCAGTGTAAAGTAGGAACTGCCTAAGTTCGGTTGCCTTCCATCTTAATCTTTCATCAAGCCCCCTTGGCCTGAGGGTATGTACATTCTGAGGGCAAGTAACTTGGCTGAAATCTGAGAGACTTACCTGGATGAAAGGCAGGATTTTAACTTCCCACATGTGCCAATCCATAAATCAAGGAGACGACGCACCACACCTAAGCAAACTAAATGCATATAGTCATGTGGGAAGCCACTGACCATAGGAACATGTTTCACAAAATGGCGAAGGTTGTATGTGGTGGTCTTCATCCTCTACATTTGAAAAAGATTCATCAGTTCTCACTCTAGCGTTTGCCTCTGGGAATGTCATGCGATTATTCATGTAAACGCCTGACTGTACACATTTGTCACAGCCACTGTAGCCATTGTGTGACTTAATACCTTTAACGAAGGCCCTTGCAGGAGCATCACAAATGACTGAGCACACAGTCAGGAAAAAGGTTTTACCATTCACAACAAATCCATTGCTCAGGGATTTCAGTTCACAAACCAGATCTTTTAGATATTCTGACAATGACTGAGGCTTTGAGTTCCCACAGAAAATAGCAATGGGCACAGGTTCCCTAGTGAATCCTTGAAGAATTCCCAAGATGGGCCAAAACTGAAGAGCTGAACTTTTAGAAATTGGTAGACCGTCAATATTTAACTGCAATTTAAAGTTGTGACTCTCTGGAACAATAAATGCAAATCTCTGAAATATCTTACTCAACATATTCTGTATCCCAAAATAGTGGAACGATCCACCTGCCAAGGAACTAACAGCATGGCAAATCTGTGTCTTTAGCAATGTTCTGGCATCTCTGGGCAATGACAGATGATGAACTTTCAGAATAGACAAGAGGGCAGACAGAGCAATCAGTGAAATCCCAAATTGTTTACTCCAGTCTCTCAAACAACTTGCTAAATCTCTTGTGTCAACATAATTTCTCTCATCATCATCACTACTTAATCCACCATCTTCACTGTCTATGGCCAAGGTTGAAGCAATCGCTTCATCTTCAAAACTGTACTCCTCTTCAGTGTCAACCTCAAGCTCATGCTTGCCATTTAAAGAGTCAAAGAACTGGTTTACTTTTTTCACAGCTCTTTTCCTTAAATTACTTCTAGTGGTATTCCACTGTTCTTTTTCCATGCCACTATCACTAACTTATTTGAGGTTTGGACAACTTGTGCAGCTCAGCAGCAGACAGCTATTCTGAAAAAGAAATAGGAGCAAGTATTATACATTTATACATCATATAGTATATGAGTAAAT